>NC_058524.1:399336823-399639853 GCF_904849725.1 Hordeum vulgare subsp. vulgare | reverse complement strand
AGGAAATAGACACAGCAGGTGCAGTTGAAGAATTTGTAGCATTTGATGTTTCTGGTGAGGAATTAGCAGTTTCACGTTCAATGCATTTAAGACATGGAGGAATAAATTCAACTTGACTAGCGCTGATCTGTTGAGCTAGTAATGAATCATTTTCCATACGAAGATCATCATGAGACATCCTCAGCTTCTCAAGATCAAGATTTCTTTGAAGGAATTCATAGGAAAGCTTCTCATGATCAGTGAGGAGTGTATCATGACTATCCTGAAGATTATCCAATCTAGACTGAAGATTTGTCATGTCATCAGCGAGGATTTGATTAAGATTCATTTCATCATTCAACAGATCATCACTTTTGTCTAGCAGTTTTTGAAGCTTTTGCAGAGCAGTCTGTTGTTTAGTGGCAATGATGGCAAGTTTACTGTAACTGGGTTTTTTGTAATCATCATGTTCACAGTCACTTGAATCAGAGGAGGAGGCATTATTCGATACCTTTGAACCTTTTGCCATGAAGCAATAGGTTGGAGCAAAGTCATCAGCATAGTCATCAGTATGGATGGTGCAATCATTTTCTTCAAGATTGAAGATTGACTTGCTGACGAAATTGGTTGCTAGTGCAAGACTAGCCTGTCCGGATTCTGAGTCTTCTCCAGAGCCTTCTTCTTCAGCACATTCCTCTAATTCTGCCTCGGAATCCATTTCCTTGCCAATAAGTGCCCGAGCCTTTCTGAAGCTAGTCTTCTTGTGTGAAGAGGACTTTGAAGATGAGGATTTTGAAGATTTCTTCTTCTTCTTTAAGTCATCAGAACTGTCATCCTTGTATTTCTTCTTCTTTGATTCCTTTCCCCAGCGGGGACAATCGGCAATGTAATGACCTGATTTCTTGCACTTGTGATAGGTCCGTTTCTTGTAGTCCTCTGATGCAGATTCTGATTTCCTCATGTCTCTTCTTGATGATTTACCGAACTGGCCTCGTCGTGTAAATCTCTGGCATTTCCTGACAAGCATTGCAAGCTCCTGACCAAATTCTTCAGGGTCACAACTGCTGTCATCTGTGTCTTCTTCTTCAGATGAGGAAATTGCTCTTGCCTTCAGTGCACGTGGTCTGGAATAGCTTTGTCCATATAGATCTCTCTTTTCTTCTAGCTTGAATTCATGAGTATTTAGCCTTTCGAGGATATCAGCTGGATCTAGCATCTTGTAGTCTGGTCTTTCTTGAATCATCAGAACTAGAGTGTCAAATGAAGAATCTAAGGATCTCAGCAGTTTCTTCACAACTTCGTGATCAGTGATGTCTCGAGCTCCCAGTGCTTGCAGTTCATTTGATATGTCAGTGAGGCGATCAAAGGTGTCTTGGCAGCTTTCATTGTCATGTCTCTTGAAGCGATTGAAGAGATTGCGAAGAATATGAACATGAGAGTCACGTTGGGTTGATACTCCTTCATTTACCTTGCACAGTCTCTCCCAGATCAGTGTTGCAGAGCCCAAGGCACTTACACTTCCAAACTGGCCAGGGCTCAGATGACCACAGATGATGTTCTTCGCTTGAGAATCGAGTTGCTTGAATTTCTTCACATCAGCCGCAGTGACACTGGCAGAGATGATGGGGACTCCATTTTCCACAATATACCAGAGATCACTATCAATAGCTTGTAAATGCATTTGCATTTTGTTCTTCCAGAAGGGAAAGTTCTTTCCTTCGTAGGTAGGACATGTTGCAGTCACCTTAAACATGCCTGCAGTCGACATAACTAAAACTCTAGGTGGTTAAACCAAAATCACACAGAACAAGGGAGTACCTCGCTCTGATACCAATTGAAAGTGCGTTATATCGACTAGAGGGGGGTGAATAGGAGATTTTTAGAATTTCATCACTGAGGAAATTCCTTTTGAGGAAATTTCTCACTGATGACTAACTTACAGCGGAAACAGTTAAGGATCAGTCGTGCAAACGTTCACAACAGCAGTATTACAGAGTGAAGATTGTGAAAACAGATTGCACAGTAAGCAGGCACGCAGAATGCAGATGATGATTAACTCAAGTGAAGAATTTGGGGTTGAGGAAATTCAGAGAAAGTCTTCAGCAAATTCTTCAAACAGTCACAGTGAATGTCATCAACACATAATACAGAGAATGTAAAGAGTTGAGGAATTAGAACCCGATTCTTGGTGAAGACTATTTTGATGACCCAGTTCCAACTGCTGTGACAGTTGTACATCTGGTTTGGAGCGGCTTGGTATTGAAACCAAAGGACACCCAGTCCCGGGACACACAGTCCCTACCGTATTCTCCTTGAGCTAAGGACACACAGTCCTCGCCCAACACTCGTGGTAAGTCTTCAGGGCAGACTTCCAAACCCTCACAAACTCGGTCACCCGGCGATCCACAATTGACTGCTCGATTGCTCTAGACCATGACGCCTAACCGTTTGGAGGATGCACAGTCCTCAAAGGTAAAAGGCTTCAGTCCCACACAGGAACAACTTCTTCAGTGATGCTCAATCACTAGGTTTGGTTTGTGGTTTCGGTGGGTGGTGTATTTCCGCACTGATGATTTACTCTCGAAGGCTCTGAGGAATTTGGGTTGCTCTTATGACAAGTGTCAGTTTCTAACGGAGCAGCCAACCAGCTAGTGGTTGTGGGGGGCGGCTATTTATAGCCTGGGAGCATCCCGACATGATTTGACACTAATGCCCTTAAATAATATGACCGTTGGAGTGGATAAGACTAGTGACTTGGCGTGGCTATCGAAACGGTCGGGACCCTCAACTGTGAGAGTCCTCATGTCACTCATATTCCTCACTTGAGGCTTTTGGTAGGATTTGGCTTGGGTTGAGCATCATGAGGAAATTCATTCCATAGCGTTACTTTGACCCCCTTTAACAGTACGGTGTTCCTATTCATCAAATGCGAAGAAAGTAAAACAGAAAACGTAAATCTTCATGCTTCAATTTCTTCAAAATGATTTTCTTCAGGAACCACCGATCTTCTCAATATCAATATCTTCATGAGGAATATCAATTTCATCGCAGATTCCTCGTGATTCATTTCTTCAGCTTCAGACCAATTTCTTCAACTGAAGACATATATTTTTAGGGGTCGATATTCTTCAAATATCTCAAACTCCTCAATGACTTATAGATCCTGTGTACACTTATAAACACATTAGATACTTAACCTATAAGTCTTCAAACCACCAAAATCACTAAGGGGCACTAGATGCACTTACAAGAATACAGTGGGCTAGTGGCATCTTGGGGAGCATTGTGCCTCCACACCGCTCCAATGGAGACATACTTCCCCTTAAAGGGAAGGAGCTTCGGGAACACATCCTCGTCTTCATCGGTTCCACTTGTGGTTATTTCTTACCTTTACTTGTATTTACTTCTTGATTATTATTGTTGTTGTTAGCATCATACAGGTTGCTCACCTAGTTGCATATCTAGACAACCTATTTGTTGCCAAACCTAATTTGTTTAAAGAAAAGCTTTAAATTTGTTAGTTTCCTATTCAACCCCCTCTAGTCAACCATATCGATCCTTTCAATTGGTGTCAGAGCCTTGTCTCTTTATTAAGGGTTTCACCACCCAAAGAGTATGGTTGACGATGGGGACCGGGTTGAGAAGGTGCCCGAGGGAGCTGCTCCGAACTCGGTCACCCGAGAGGAATTAAATGAGGTCATGTCCGCATTTAAATCCTCAGTGGCTATCAAAGCCAAGAACATGCTTAAAGATTTTCTTGATATTTACAAACCGCCTACTGACCCATTGTTGGTGGCTAATCCCACAATTTTGGATACGGGGGGAAACTTCGAAAAGGAAAATGCTAGTACTGAAAAAGATAAAACGCCTCAAGGAACGAGTGGGGAAAATACCTTTGCCTGAGTTACTCCTCCCATGGTCTATGGAGGACCGGTCCAAACACCACATATTATTAATCTAGGTCCTCTACCAAAGCTTGTGAATAATGATTTTGCTAACTTGGTTTTCGTATCAAATCTCATTTGAACCAGAACTCAACACAAGTTTGGAGAATCATTGCGCAGGGGTACTACCCGCATGATCCAAGAAACATCACGCCAAGAGAAGAGGCCGACGATCAGCTCAATCACTTCACCGTGTTCATTCTTAAAGCAACAGTACCTGTTGAAGACCTTCCTCACTTGCGTCCCTTCACTCGTGCCAAAGATTGTTGGGAGCACATCATCTCCATGTACAAGGGAAGCTCTAGCATTCAACGGTCCAACTATGAAGTGGTTCTTATGAGGCCGATGAATTTCCTATGATCGAGGACGAGGACCCTCGTGAACTATATCGAAGAGTTACAACTCTTGCTGTTGCTCTTCAGGATCATGGAAGCAAACATGTGGATGACACTTGGATTAAGCATAAGTTTCTCAAGACCATCATGCCTTTCAACAAGTCCATGCACTCCGTCATCCGTCAAAGACCGGACTTCCATTCCTTGTCCTCAAGTGATGTGTTGGATGCGTTTATTGCCATGAACATATTGTACAAGACAGGTGACAATGCTCTAGCCTGGGTTCAACGGTCAAGAAAAGACTCCCCCAACCTTGCTTTGAAGGCCAAGGCCGTGATACGTCTCCAACGTATCTCTAATTTTTGATTGTTCCATGCTATTATATTATCTATTTTGGATGTTTTATATTCACTAATATGTTGTTTTATATTATTTTTGGGACTAACCTATTAATCTAGAGCCAAGTGCCAGTTTATGTTTTTTCCATGTTTTTGAGTATTGCAGATAAGGAATATTAAACGGATTCCAAATGAAATAAAATATCCAGAATGATTTTTCTTGGACCAGAAGAAACCCAGAAGACTTGGAGTAGGGGGAAGGCACCTGCCAGGAGGCCACAAGCCTGTAGGGCGCGCCCCTGGCTTATGGGTCCCCTTGCAGGTCTCCTAACCGCTAAAAAGAAACATGGAAATAATTTTCCGCCGCCGTGTAACGACTAGGATGCGGTCCTTTCCGATTTCGGGAACGAGGCCCCAAAATGGAAAGAAGCACATCTAAGCGTTTCGCAAGCACGGTAACATAGCACATACATAATAATAGAATGACAACTAGGGAATCATCTGCCATCTCATAGATAATATCAGAGTTTACATCACACATTTATTCAGACAAGGTAGTTCCACTACGGACTACATAACATGAGAAAAAGGCTATGCTACCCTCCATGTTTGCCCACGATCATGACCACGCCTCAGTCTTCTGGATAGTTCACGTACATGCGGTCGTTCTCCTCATCGTACTACCGTGCCAGCTCCGTGCCGTCGGGATCACCTGTGTCGGGCATACCTGTACCTGTTGGTGTGTTGAAGTAATCTGTGAGCCACGAGGACTCAGCAATCTATGACCTCGATGCCAGAACTAGTCAAGTTATTAGGTAAGGAAGGTTCACTGTTTAGGTTGTAGCATCCTAAGCATTTATGGTGGCTAACTTACGTAGAACAAGTTATTGATGGTGGTTTATACTAGCGGTCGAAGACTAGCTGATCAAGAAGTGATCCTGAACACCTACTTACGTCAATCATAACCCCACCATGTTCCCAATCGAAGAGAGGTCTTCGAAGGGGACAGTCACGGTTACGCACACAGTTGGCAATTCTATTAGATGAGGTTCAAGTTGTCTATAACCGGATGTTAACAAATATTCCAAGTTGCCACATAACCGCGGGCACGGCTTTCCGAAAGATTAAACCCTGCAGGGGTGCTCCAACTAGTCCATCACAAACGGTCACGGGCCGCAAAGTAATCCTCTATCACGAATCTCGTGATCTCGTCGGATTCCTTAGAGGAAAACCTCAACTCTGGGGAGAACCAAAGCTTCACCAGGATTCCTATACGCAAGATATATCGCTAAGGTAAGACAAGACTAGCAGGACCTCCCGTCGTGTCGACGACGCCGATAAGAGCCACGTATCTTAGTCTCAGGACACGACGGATGAGCTAGACGTCGGGATGGCTAAACCTCTGGGTGACCAGGGGGTCCCCGGACATCGCTCAGGTGGGACCAACACTCATGAGGAGCACTGGCCCCGGTTGTTGATTTATTCCTCGGGGTAGCTATTCCCTATGGAGATTATTATTAAGTGATTAGCAAATTAACACCAATGTTGGGTCCTGCCGGACAAGCCTTAACACTACACGATTTATCAAGGGGGTCCCCATAACAACCCCGAACGTGTTAGGAGCGATCAGTTATGGAATCAAACACCGGTAGCCGGAAACTATGGCGGCAATAACGGAACAAAACACCCGGAAAAAGGCTAGGCCTTCCGTTATTACCAAGTATATAGGTGCACTAATGAAATAACAGAATTAACATAATGATATCAAACTCATGTTATCACATGAGACAAAGCACGTGCAATTAGCAACGCTAACATTAGAAGCTGAGCACGCCTACTTAGCCATACAAGATTTGTTAGGAGGGGAAGTGTTTGGGTTTCATGGCAATATCAGTAGGCAATTATTTCAGTGGTAGACAACGAGCATATGATGAAGGAAACGTGAATCTAGCATAACAAGTCTAGAGATGGAATCAAGGTCATATCATCTTGCCTGTGATGTCCTCAGCTTGGAACTGCTCTTGTTCGTCCTGCACGTACTCTCCCGGATCCACGTAATCGCTCTCCGATCCCGGTGCTTCCCAACATAAAAATAGCATCCAATGAACAATGGCACAACAAGATGCAACAAGCACATGATGCATGAGATGAAAATGAACATGCATCTCTATTCTAGTCACTTGCACATGCATGAGAAGAAAATACAAGCTTCTGGATAGAACTGCACTCTAAGCTATCTTGACATGCATGAGGATGTCATGAACAGATGCATCACGCGAAAATGATGCAAAAACATATAAATAACGTTACGAACGGAGCTACGGATCAACCGGAAACTACGAAACAAGATATAGAGCTCTACGAATGAAATACAACACCAACACACTCCAATGGCATACTTGTGGTATTCCCAGGTTACCAAATCACCAAACAAGCAAGTAAAGATGGGGTGGTGCAAGGAATATAACCACACCATCAACTATGCACTCACAAGCATCAAAACATCAAAACTATACATTCTGTCCTAAACAACAACATAGAAGTTTGAGAGCTACATGCAAAGCCCCTACAACCACACAAATGTGCCAAATAAGATATGTGGCAAAAGCTATTCAAAAGCTCTACAAGCATGAGCAAAAATATAATACAAAGGAGTTTCACACAGAAAGTTCTACAACTGCTAACTTGGTCAAAAATATCAGTTTTCAGGGACTTGGTGAAATTCTCAGATTCTCACTAGCTGTTTATGCTCTGAAGCATTTTGACAACACCCAAAACAATATCTACAAGAAGCCAAATGGAATGAAAATTGACAGAGCGCTAGACAAACACAAAAGCTACAACTTTCCAGTTGATTGCAGGGGCTGATTCCCAACATATGAACTTTTGCAAGCACAACTACAAGGGAAGAAAATAATAGCAGTCTCTCAGACTTAGTGAAAAATACAGATTTTCACTAAACTAGAATTTACAGCCAGATGCCTACTTTGACTAGGCACAACTTGAACATAAAAACTCCTAAGTATGATACAACACCTGTTGGAAATATGCCCTAGAGGCAATAATAAATTAGTTATTATTATATTTCTTAGTTCATGATAATCGTTTATTATCCATGCTATAATTGTATTGATTGGAAACACAATACTTGTGTGGATACATAGACAAAACACTGTCCCTAGTAAGCCTCTAGTTGACTAGCTCGTTGATCAAAGATGGTCAAGGTTTCCTGGCCATAGGCAAGTGTTGTCACTTGATAACGGGATCACATCATTAGGAGAATCATGTGATGGACTGGACCCGAACTAATAGACGTAGCATGTTGATCGTGTCATTTTGTTGCTACTGTTTTCTGCGTGTCAAGTATTTATTCCTATGACCATGAGATCATATAACTTACTGACACCGGAGGAATGCTTTGTGTGTATCAAACGTTGCAACGTAACTGGGTGACTATAAAGATACTCTACAGGTATCTCCGAAGGTGTTAGTTGAGTTAGTATGGATCAAGACTGGGATTTGTCACTCCGTGTGACGGAGAGGTATCTCGAGGCCCACTCGGTAATACAACATCACACACAAGCCTTGCAAGCAATGTAACTTAGTGTATGTTGCGGGATCTTGTATTACGGAACGAGTAAAGAGACTTGCCGGTAAACGAGATTGAAATAGGTATGCGGATACTGACGATCGAATCTCGGGCAAGTAACATACCGAAGGACAAAGGGAATGACATACGGGATTATATGAATCCTTGGCACCGAGGTTCAAACGATAAGATCTTCGTAGAATATGTAGGATCCAATATGGGCATCCAGGTCCCGCTATTGGATATTGACCGAGGAGTCTCTCGGGTCATGTCTACATAGTTCTCGAACCCGCAGGGTCTGCACACTTAAGGTTCGACGTTGTTTTATGCGTATTTGAGTTATATGGTTGGTTACCGAATGTTGTTCGGAGTCCCGGATGAGATCACGGACGTCACGAGGGTTTCCGGAATGGTCCGGAAACGAAGATTGATATATAGGATGACCTCATTTGATTACCGGAAGGTTTTCGGAGTTACCGGGAATGTACCGGGAATGACGAATGGGTTCCGGGAGTTCACCGGGGGGGGGGGGGGGGCAACCCACCCCGGGGAAGACCATAGGCTTTGGGGAGACACACCAGCCCTTAGTGGGCTGGTGGGACAGCCCCAAGGGGGCCTATGCGCCAAGAATAAGAAATCAAAGGAAAAGAAAAAAAAAGAGGGAGGAAGTGGGAAGGGAGGGGGACTCCTCCCACCAAACCAAGTCCAACTCGGTTTGAGGGGGGAGTCCTCCCCCCCTTGGGTCGGCCGACTCCTTGGGGGTCCTTGGACCCCAAGGCAAGGCCCCCCTCCCTCCTCCTATATATATGGAGCAATTAGGGCTGATTTGAGACGACTTTCTCACGGCTGCCCGACCACATACCTCCACGGTTTTTCCTCTAGATCGCGTTTCTGCGGAGCTCGGGCGGAGCCCTGCTGAGACAAGGTCATCACCAACCTCCGGAGCGCCGTCACGCTGCCGGAGAACTCTTCTACCTCTCCGTCTCTCTTGCTGGATCAAGAAGGCCGAGATCATCGTCGAGCTGTACGTGTGCTGAACGCGGAAGTGCCGTCCGTTCGGTACTAGATCGTGGGACTGATCGCGGGATTGTTCGCGGGGCGGATCGAGGGACGTGAGGACGTTCCACTACATCAACCGTGTTCTCTAACGCTTCTGCTGTACGATCTACAAGGGTACGTAGATCACTCATCCCCTCTCGTAGATGGACATCACCATGATAGGTCTTCGTGCGCGTAGGAAATTTTTTGTTTCCCATGCGACGTTCCCCAACAGCACCACTATGCTGTAGAGGGGTTCACCCTCTAGTGCCACAACAAGGAATCACCCTCTTGGGCTCACCACACCACATGGAAGCAAGCTCTAAACATTGAACAAATCAAAAATATGACATTCCCAGAAAGTGTTCCAAAGTGGAATATGATCCCACCATTGGATTCCTGGGATGATTCTATCCCAAAACCATATATAATACATAGGCACTTGCATAGAAAAAATGGACACAAAGGTAAGAAGTAACTATACATGGAATCACATAGAGGTGAATAGTGCTTCATCAGATGTGCTTCCACTAGCTCATCACCTCACATGCACTTGCACACACACTCACATATCCAATGTGCACATGACGGGTAGACCTCATGTTCATCTGCCTTAGCACACCACCACACACACACTTACATCAAGCACAAACATAATAAGCACCTCCACATGCTAGTTAAAACACACACACTACTTACACTCACATCATGCTTTCTACACCTACACATACAAACTTGCACATAGGTGCCCACTAAGGCTATGCCATGCCTTGGGCATGTGTGTGACACACACACACCAGCACACACACACACACACACACCACATCATCACCTACACTACACACAATGTATGTGGAGGGGAAACCCACACACCACACAAGATCATGGGCACTTGCACCACACAAGCACTCTCCACATACAACACTACACACCCTTGGGTGATGCTCCACACACTTGCACATCATGAAGCTTGTACACACACATATGCATCACTACCCTAGTGCCATACACACATATGATACAGACACACATACATGGTAGCTCACACATACACTACACACAAATACCTCACATGCATTTCTACACATACTAGATAAATACCAGGGACAACCTACTGGTTGTGTGGAGAAGAAAATACCACACAAGGTGATATAGCAAGCTACAGCAACTGTTCAAGCAAACAAATGCAAAACAGAAAAGGAATGCAAAAAAAGGAATTGGGGGGGGGATTCGAACCCAAGACCCCCTGGATCACCCGAGCAAATAACACCACTGGGCTGGTGTGCTCTGGCTCGACAGGAATAGAGAAGAGAGCAGGGTATGCTCTCTGCTGAAGCTACTGTGCCGAAAAAGAAATAGAAATAGGGGTGCGCCGAGGGGTTTCAAATCCACGACCTAACGCTGCACCAAAAGACCCCCTACCACTACGCTGCTGCTTCAGATTTTAACAGAGTAGAGGAGGAAACTCTATTGAGCATCCCCTCTGGTCTCTCCTCTGCCCGAAGGTGGCTGGAATAGGGGAAGCACCTCGCCGACGATATGCACCAAATTAGCCTATGGCTCGTCCATGGAAGGGAGAATAGGCTCCCACGGTTCCATTTCACTACCTATCACGCCACGAGGAGGCCTACAGCTACGGCTCGACGTTGCGCGGCGGCGCCGGTGACAGAGAAGCGCACGACGGTGAAGACATGGCCCTATGTGCTAGATCTACCGGAAGGGAAGGGGGAGGAAGAAGATTGCTCACCCACTGGACGAGGACGCCGTGCCTGCCGGAGAGGAGGTAGACGAAGGAGTGGAAGAAGCCGTGGTAGGGAAGATCGATGGGGAGGAAGCCGCCGTCGTCAAGGTAGGGGAAGCAGTGCGGATCCACTCCTCCTAGCTGCGGGAATGGGTTCCCTGGAGGTCCCGCACGCTCGCCGAGGGGTTGGAGAGGACGTAGGGGTACGACAACGACGATGAGGACCTCCTCAAGTCGCAGCCATGGCGAGGAACTCGTTGTCTTACCTGCTGCGGACGACAGAGAGGGAGGAGGAGATGGGGAAAGAGGTGGCGGCGCTAGGGAGGAACCCTAGGCTCTGCACGGACGCCAAGGGGTATTTATGGAGGAGGAGGAGGCGAGGGACGTGCAGCCTCGACGTCCGTGAGACGGCATTGCTCGCTGTCTCTCTGTTCTCTGAAGAAGACTGACGGAGGAAGGAGAGGAAGAAGACGCCGTCTACAGGGAAAGAAAGAAGGGCTGCACACGAGGGAAGCTGGGCCGGCTAGTGGGAGAGAGCCCACTTGAAGGCGCGAGATAAGAAAAAATAAAACCCTCTTGGGTTTTGTAATTTAAAACAAAAAGAGATAAAACTAAATGCACAGGTAATTCTGTTGAGACTAAAAATAAAACAAAAATGCCCCTGGTCATAAGGAATTATGACCTATTTAAATAAAATGGAAAAGGAATATTTGGAGCATATAATTATTTACAAAACAGAATTAAATCCTCTGTTTTGTGAATATTTGCACGTCTCAAACAAAGTTTCAAATCACTAAAACCATAGCATCACATCCACCACAAATCATACTAAAGCATGGGCATTTTTGAAGCAGGAAAGGAACAAGTGAATCTTGAGCTTGAAATAAATAGAGAAGGGGAGTTTTGAATCCCATTGCAAACCACCTAGTGCTTCCTACTTTCAAACAACACCCACATCATTTCACATATCATCATCACATCATCACATGTCATCACACCACATACACATTGTCAGAAGGCAACAAACACAAATAGGCATGGATGAATGGATGCATGAATACAAAGGAAAACAAGACAAGGTGACATCACATGAAATACATATGCATTGAGCTCTCATGGAAATGAAAAGATGGACCCACATACAGAAGGTTCCAAATAAGGCAAGTTACACTCTGGGCCACTAGAAACTCTCCCACACTACAAAAAGATCTCGACCCGAGATCTAGGACTGAAAGAACTCTGGGAATTCAGAACGGAGGTGATCCTCGCGTTCCCAAGTGGCCTCTTTATCGGAATGGTGTGACCACTCCACTTTGAGAAATTTGACAGTCTTGTTGCGGGTCTTGCGCTCAGTCACCTCGAGAACCGCAACTGGATGCTCACGATAGGATAGGTCGGATTGAAGGTCGATGTATTGAAGATGAATAGTGCGCTCGTGAGTCTTAAAGCATCTCCAGAGCTGAGAGACATGGAACATGTCATGCACATTTGCAAAGTTTGACGGGAGCTCGAGCTGGTACGCAAGGTCGCCTCTCTTGCCAACCACTCTGAAAGGACCAAGGAAACGAGGCGCAAGCTTGCCTTTGATGCCAAAGCGCTGTGTACCCTTCATAGGGGACACCTTGAGATAGACGAAGTCATCGAGCTCACAAGACATGTCATGATGCTTGCTATCATAATAGCTCTTCTGACGGGACTGAGCTGCTCTGAGATTATCCCTAATGACCCGTCACATCTCTTCAGCTTCTTCTATCAAGTCATTCCCAAGAATCTGACGCTCGCCGGTCTCGGACCAGTTGAGCGGGGTGATACGTCGACAGAAACCTTCTGTTGTCTCTTGAGCTTGCGTTGGTTTTCCCTTGAAGAGGAAAGGGTGATGCAACACAGGAGCAGTAAGTATTTCCCTCAGTTTGAGAACCAAGGTATCAATCCAGTAGGAGAATCTCGTCAAGTCTAGAGTACCTGCACAAACACAAAGAGCTTGCACCCAACGCTATAAAGGGGTTGTCAATCCCTTCAAGATTGATTGCAAAGTGAGATCTGAAGGCGGAAAGTGAAACGAAGAAAAAGTGTAAGGCTGAAAATATGGTGTGGAGTAGACCAGGGGGCCATAGTGTTCACTAGAGGCTTCTCTCAAAATAGAAAATATTACGGTGGGTGAAAAAATTACTGTCGAGCATAAGAGAGAATTACAAGGATATGAAATCATGCATAAGAGAGATCAGAAAAAACTCAAATAAGATTCATAGATAATCTGATCATAAATCCACAATTCATCGGATCTCGACAAACACATCGCAAAAGAAGATTACATCGGATAAATCTCCATGAAGATCATGGAGAACTTTGTATTGAAGATCCAAGAGAGAGAAGAAGCCATCTAGCTACTAGCAATGGACCCGTAGGTCTATGGTGAACTACTCACGCATCATCGGAGAGGTCATGGTGTTGATGGAGAAGCCCTTCGTATCCGAATCCCCCCTCCGGCAGGGCACCAGAACGTGCCCCAGATGGGATCTTGCAGAGACAGAAGCTTGCGGCGGCGGAGAAGTACTTTCGAGGATCTCGTGATATTTTCTGGGATTTTAGGGAATTTATAGGAGAAAGACCTAGGGCAGAGGAGGCCCAGGGAGCCCACAAGCCTGGGAGGCGCGGCCCCCCCTAGCCGCGGCTAGGGGCTTGTGGAGTCCCTGGTGGCCCCCTGCCCTGATTCTCAGGCTTCCCGATCTTTTTCTGTTTCGGAAAAAAACTTTTTGGAAGTTTCGTTCCGTTTGGACTCCGTTTAAAATCCTCCTCTGAAAGGGGTCAAAAACACGGAAAAAACAGGAACTGGCACTTGGCACTGAGTTAATAAGTTAGTCCCAAAAAGATATAAAAGGCATACAAAACATCCAAAGTTTGACAGGATAATAGCATGAAACCATCAAAAATTATAGATACGTTGGAGACGTATCAAGCATCCCCAAGCTTAACTCGTGCTCGTCCTCGAGTAGGGAAGTGATAAAGACTGAATTTTTGATGTGGAATGCTACCTAGCATAGTTGTCCTTTGAAACTTCTTTCGTGTGACATGAATGTTTAGATCCATAAGGTTCAAAACAATAGTTTGCTATTGACATGAAAACAATAATACTTCAAGCAAACTAGCAAGGTAATCATGAACTTTCGAAATAACAATGCCAAAGAAAGTTATCCTTACAAAATCATATAGTCTGGCTATGCTCCATCATCCCCACACAACTAATTTAAAATCATGCACAACCCCAGTATTGGCCAAGTAATTGTTTTCACACTCTTACTTTCTCAAACCTTTTATAACTATCACGCAATACATGAGCGTGAGCCATGGATATAGCACTATAAGTGGAATATAGTGTGGTGGTGGTTGTGAGACAAAAAGGGAGGAGATGGTCACATTGACTCGGCGTATTAAAGGGCTATGGAGATGCCCATTAATAGATATCAATGTGAATGAGTAGGGATTGCCATACAAATGATGCACTAGAGCTATAAGTATGTGCAAGCTCAAAAGGAGAACTAGTGGGTGTGCATCCAACTTGCTTGCTCACGAAGACCTAGGGCAATTGTGAGGAAGCCCATCATTGGAATATACAAGCCAAGTTATATAGTGAAGATTCCCACTAGCATATGGTGGTGACGAAACGAGAGGCTCTAAATCATGAAGAACATGGTGCTATTATGAAGCACAAGTGTGGAAAAAGATAGTAGCATTGTCCCTTCTCTCTTTTCCTATTTTTTTATTTGGGCTCTTGGGCCTCTTTTTTCTCTCTTTTTTTATTTGGGCTCTTTGGCCTCTTTTTTCGTCACATGGGAAAATGCTCTAATAATGAGGATCATCACACTTTTATTTACTCATAGCTCAAAGCTCAGAACGATGATGACTCTATAGGAAATGCCTCCGACAGTGTACCGGGATGTGCAACGATCTAGCTTGGCGTATAACGTTGAAACATCTCGCTAGCTATCTTACGATCATGCAATAGAAATATGAGAGTGATGTCACAAGTCATGATACGGAAAGGTGGGAGTTGCATGGCAATATATCTCAGAATGTCTATGAAAAAGCCATAGTAGGTAGGTATGGTGGTTGTTTTGTGGAAGGCATATGGTGGGTTTGTGCACCGGCGAGAATTGCGCGGCACTAGAGAGGCTAGCAATGGTGGAAGGTGAAAGTGCATCTATACCATGGACTCACATTAGTCATGAAGAGCTCACATACTTGTTGCGAAAGTTTTTATTAGTAATCGAAACAAAGTGCTAAACGCATACTCCTAGGAGAAGGGTTGCTAGGTGTTAACCATCGCACGATCCTGACCGCAACACAAAGGATGACAATCAATAGATCAATTATGCTCCGACTTCCTAACATAGCGGTTCACCATACGTGCATGCTACAGGAATCACTAACTTCAATACAAGTATTTCTAGATTCACAACACCCTACTAACATAACTCTTAATATTACCAAATCCACGTCTCAAAACTATTTGAGTGGAATCAAAACTTCTCTTTCTACTCAATGCACATGAAGATGGAAGTTCTTCTATCCTCTTTGGGTACCTATCACCTTTGGGGACTACTTTCATAGCAGAAGCCGACTACCAAGTTACGCACCGCCGTGCTCTAAAAGATGTAAGTGAAGCACATAGAGCAAAATTATCTAGCTCAAAAGATATAAGTGAAACACTATGAGCATTCTAGCAAAATGACGATCAGTGCATGTCTCTCTCAAAAGGTGTTCAGAAAGGATGATTGTGACAAAACAAAAAGAAAAGACTCCTACGATACAAGACGCTCCAAGCAAAACACATATCATGTGTGTTAGAGCATATATCTCCATATGTGGTTTTGGTAGTTGATGACAATTCCTATGGACTAATGGTTGCCTTAAGTTACATTTATAGGATTTGTCCATAGGCACTTCTTGAAGTCCATCTGTTGGGTTCAAGGAGTTTATATGATGACCAAGATGGTATTCAAGGTATTATCCAAAGAATGGTCATTGTCGTGGGTATAAGCCTGACAGTAGATGTGTAGGGTACGAATGAGATGGGCAGAGTCTTAGCTACGGCGAGGTTGTATGAGTTCAGGCCCCTCTGCGGTGGAGGTAACAGCCCTACGTCTCAGTGCTCTCGGAGCTTGTTGTCGAGTGTAATATTGAATACAATGGTTTTCTAACCCTTCTACCAGTGGGGAGGGCGGCTTATATAGAGTGCGCTGCCCTCCACAACGGTTCCGGTACGGGGGTGGAGTAGTGGGGATTGAATGCGTACGTTACAGGTAACGTATGCTCTAAATGCTAATAAATGCACCCGGAAACGTACGACCGTTTCACTCTAGAGAGGTTACGATGTACCGAGTGTAGCCAGTCGGTTAGCCTGGTATCCTCCGAATGCTAGTCTCCGACTGGATGATTGAGGACCTGTTACCGACTGGATGATGGGGACTCCTTAATTCAGTCGGGGCAGACTTAGGGCCGTGTCCTTTGTGTGGGGTAGTCCTTGGGTAGGACCTGTATGGCAGGCCTATGACCCTACCCTAGGACTACGACCCCATCAGTCATAGAGACACATGGTTGATCAAGATCTCAGACAAAGAGTAAATCAAGATGATCAACACACAAAGCGTACAAGATGTACCGAGAGGGATCAAGTGATCCCATGGTATGGTAAGCATTGTCCATTACGTGTTTGTGTACTAACCCATGGTCTTCGTGAGAGTTCTATGTGGGGGTTAGGTGTGTTTCCATGGGCTTGCGTCAAAGGGAAGATCTCATACAACCCATGAAGTATGATGTCAAGTTGTGATCGTCATCAAGATTGCGATGTGCAAGTTCAAGTGGATCAGCACGAAGATATCATGCTTGAAGCTTGGCGTCCATTGTGGTGGCAATCGACTTGTGAAGATATGCTGAAGAGTGGCTCACCCATAGTGAGTATGGGGGAGCAATCAACTAGTCTTCATCAAGCCAACGCAATCAAGAAAGGTGGTCCATCTTGAGGAAGCCAAGATCATCATTATCTAGATCAAGAGGACGAGGTGCAAGGTATAGGTTTGCCCTTGATAGGTTTTCTGTTTAGGATAGATTGCTGTACTATCAAGGGGGGCTCTCAAGTGAGTAGCTTGATTGTATCGTTCGTTGAGAGCTCAAACCATTTGCATCCTTGCATCATACTTCTTGGTTCTTGTTTGGTGTTTCTCCTTGTGAGTTTTAGAGCTTATGGTCATCTTCGTGACAAGCTCGAGTTCATCAAAAACGGAGTCCATATGCATCTACTATGATGTTTTCGACGTTGGGGTTTTTGACGGTTCTTCATTCATAGAGTACTCACATCTCTATATCATTGGCATTTTCATATCTGCATGGTCTTAAGATAGCTCTTGTCGTCCTGAATCCAACAAGCTTGGGTTTGCTCGATTCGGAGCTCGTATGCAAAAGTTATGGCTGTTCCAGTGGCGAGCGGTAGTACCGCTGGCCCTAGCGGTAGTACCGCTAGAGCTGGCGGTAGTACTCTGTTCCAGTGGTAGTACCGCCCTTGGCCAGCGGTAGTACCGCTCCAAGTTTTTAGTACCGCCATCTTTGCGGTTGTACTGCGTCGGACATTTTTGCGAAGACTTTCTTGGCGGTGGTTGGCCCGGTAGTATCTTTGCGCTACCATGGGCTCAGCGGTAGTACCGCTGCAGCCAGCGGTAGTACCGCCGGAGGGTCAGCGGTAGTACCGCTGGAGCCAGCGGTAGTACCGCTGGGCTCGGGCTGTAAGTGGGGGTAACGGTCTGATTCCTTCCCCCACTATATAAAGGGGGTCTTCTTCCCCCTTGGCGTTACCTATCCGTTGAGCTCTTGTTCTACCTCGATTGTCGTCATTCTTAGAGCTTGCTTACTCTCAATCCCTCCAATGATTCTTGCTTGTTCTTGAGGGAAAAGAGGGAGGAGATGTAGATCCACATCTCCACCAATCACTTTCTCCTCTATGTGAGGGGAACCCCTTGGATCTAGATCTTGGAGTTCTTTGTGAGCTCCTTGTTCTTCCTCTCATATTTGTCCATAGCTTTCGTTGTTGTGGAGGGATTTGAGTGTGAGGGACTTGACCACTTCGTGTGTTCTTTCCATTGCATTGGTTGCATCGGTTTGAGTTCTCCACGGTGATACGTGGAAGTGAAGTTTGAGAAGCTTATTTCCTTTGGTACTTAGTACCCTAGATATTGTTCTTCGTGGATGCTTTGGCGTCCTAGAAGCTTGGTGGTGCCTCGGAGCTCAATCATTGTGGTGTGAAGCTCCGGGCAAGCGTCGGGGTCTCCAATTAGGTTGTGGAGATTGCCCTGAGCAATTTGTACGGGTACCGGTAACCGCCCCCAAGGGTTGCCACGTGTACGGGTTCGGTGACCGCCCCCAAGGTTTTCCATTTGTACGGGTTCGGTGACCGCCCTCAAGGGTCCCTTAGTGGAATCACGGCATCTTGCATTGTGCGAGGGCGTGAGGAGATTACGGTGGCCTTAGTGGCATCTTGGGGAGCATTGTGCCTCCACACCACTCCAACGGAGATTAGCATCAGCAAGGGTGTGAACTTCGGGATACATCACCGTCTCCGCGTACCTCGGTTATCTCTTACCTGAACCCTTTACTTATGCACTTTACTTTGTGATAGCCATATTATCTCTTGTCATATATCTTGCTATCACTTAGTTGTTTATCTTGCTTAGCATAAGTTGTTGGTGCACATAGGTGAGCTTAGTTGTTTGAAGTTTTGTGCTTGACATATTAAACGTTAGTTTTATTCTGCATTTGTTCAAGCCTAAACCTTAATTATTTTGAAGCGCCTATTCACCCCCCCTCTAGGCGACATCCACGTCCTTTCAATGTGGTGAATAAAAATATAGCTCCAAGTAACGTTACCGATGGATTGAAGACGGAAGAGAGGATACCTTCCCGGGGCATCCCCAAGCTTAGGCTTTTTGGTGTCCTTGAATTTGGCTTGGGATTCCTTGGGAATCCCCAAGCTTGAGCTCTTTCCACTCCTTATCTCTTTGTCCATGAGAACATCACCCAAAACTTGAAAACTTCGCAACACAAAACTTAAACAGAAACTCGTGATATCATTAGCACAAGAAAACAAACTACCACCTCTTTAGGTACTCTAGCAATCTTTATTTCTATTTATATTGGTGTTAGATTACTGAATTATCCCTTTTCCATGGTTAGTACCCCCCGATACTATCCGTAGTTTCATCAAAACAAGCAACCAACTCAACAAAAACAGAATCTGTCAAAAACAAACCAGTCTGTAGCAATCTGTATACTTCGTATACTTCTGGTACCTCCAAAATTCTGAAAAATTACGACTGCCTAGGCAAAAGGCATATCAACCAGCAGCATAAAGAATCAACTCAAAAGCTCTTTCTGACTAAAAATGAAAAATAATCTCGTGAGCAAAAAGTTTTTGTCTTTTTCTAGCAGAATCAAACAACCATCACTAATACTAGTCATAAAGGTTTTGCTTGGCTCAAACAAAAAAAGAAACACAAAAGACACAAACATAACAGAATTATGATGGTGTGGACGCAACAAAACAGAAAGAAGAAGATAAATTCATTGGGTTGCCTCCCAACAGGCGCTATTGTTTAACGCCCTTAGCTAGGCATTGATAATTCAATGATGCTCACACAAAAGACAAGAATTGAAGCACAACGAGAGCATCATAAAGCATGTGAAAATCACATCTAAGTTTAACATACTTCCTATGCATAGGCATTTTATAGGAAAACAGATTGTCAAGACAACCAATAGTTTCCGTATGCAAGCAAAAAGAAAGAGACAATAGCAATCTCCACATAACGAGAGGTAATTTGATAACATGAAAGTTTCTACCACAATATTTTCCTCTCTCATAGCAATTACACGTGGGATCATAATCAAATTCAACAATATAGCTATCACAAAGGATATTCTTTTCATGATCAACATGCATGCAAAGTTGACGCTCTTCAAAAATAGTGGGATTATCATCAACTAAAGTCATGACTTCTCCAAACCCACTTTCAATATTATTGCAAATATCATTGCAACAAATAGCAGACAAAGCAAAATTAGCATCCCCAAGCTTAGGGTTTTGCATATTTTTAGCAATATTGTCATTAATTGAGTTTATAATGAAATCATTGGAATCATGCTTTTCATTCAAGGAGCCCTCGTGAATCATTTCATAAATTTCTTCATCACAATTTTCAGATTCACTCATCTCAAGCAAAACTCCATAGAGAAAGTCAAGTGCACTCGACTCACTAGCAATTGGTTCCACATAAGTGGATCTCTTAAAGAGATTAGCAAGTGGGTGAGGATCCATATCACTAGATTTTCAGCAAGCGAAGATGCAAGCATATTGAAGGCACATAGCACAAAAGCGAACATAAAGCAAGCGAGAGAAAGGGCGAACGAAAAAGACAAACGAAAAAGGCAAACGAAGAAAAGGGCAAACGAAAAAGGCAAATATTTTTGTAAATATTTTGTTTTTCAGAAGTGGGGGAGAGGAAAACGAGAGGCAAAAAAGGTAAATGCAAGAGATAAGTTTGCGACACTTACTTGGATGAGTTCTTAACTTGATACTCCCCGGCAACGGCGCCAGAAATCCTTCTGCTACGTCGACAGAAACCTTCCGTCGTCTCTTGAGCTTGCGTTGGTTTTCCCTTGAAGAGGAAAGGGTGATGCAGCACAAGAGCAGTAAGTATTTCCCTCAGTTTGAGAACCAAGGTATCAATCCAGTAGGAGAATCTCGTCAAGTCCAGAGTACCTGCACAAACACAAAGAGCTTGCACCCAACGCTATAAAGGGGTTGTCAATCCCTCCAAGATTGATTGCAAAGTGAGATATGAAGGCAGAAAGTAAAACGAATAAAAAGTGTAAGGCTGAAAATGTGGTGTGGAGTAGACCCGGGGGCCATAGTGTTCACTAGAGGCTTCTCTCAAAATAGAAAATATTACGGTGGGTGAACAAATTACTGTCGAGCAATTGATAGAACCGCGCAAAGTCATGACGATATCTAAAGCAATGATCATACATATAGGCATCACGTCCGAGACAAGTAGACCGATACTTTCCGCATCTACTACTATTACTCCACACATCGACCGCTATCCAGCATGCATCAAGTGTAGTGAGTTCATGACGAACAGAGTAACGCCTTAAGCAAGATGACATGATGTAGAGGGATAAACTCAAACCAATGATGAAACCCCCATCTTTTTACCCGTGATGGCAATAACACGATGCGTGCCTCGCTACCCCTTCTATCACTGGGTGAGGTCACCGCACGGTATGAACCCAAAACCAAGCACTTCTCCCATTGCAAGAATCATAGATCTAGTTGGCCAAACAAAACCCACAACACGAAGAGAATTACAAGGATATGAAATCATGCATAAGACATCAAAAGAAACTCAAATAAGATTCATAGATAATCTGATCATAAATACACAATTCATTGGATCTTGAAAAACACACCGCAAAAGAAGATTACATCGGATAGATCTCCATGAAGATCATGGAGAACTTTGTATTGAAGATCCAAGAGAGAGAAGAAGCCATCTAGCTACTAGCTATGGACCCGTAGGTTTATGGTGAACTACTCACGCGTAATCGGAGAGGTCATGGTGTTGATGAAGCAGCCCTCCGTATCCGAATCCCCCCTCCGATAGGGCACCAGAACGGGCCCGAGATGGGATCTTGCGGAGACAGAAGCTTGCGGCGGCGGAAAAGTACTTTCGACGATCTCCTGATTTTTGTGGGATTTTAGGGAATTTATAGGCGAAAGACCTAAGGTAGAGGAGGCCCACGGAGCCCACAAGCCTGGGAGGCGCGGCCCCCCTGGTCGCGACTAGCGGGCTTGTGGGGTCCCCGGTGGCCCCCTGCCCTGATTCTCAGGCTTCCCGATCTTTTTCTGTTTCGGAAAATATCTTTTTGTAAGTTTTGTTTTGTTTGGACTCCGTTTAAAATCCTCCTCTGAAAGGGGTCAAAAACACGGAAAAAACAGGAACTAGCACTTGGCACTGAGTTAATAAGTTAGTCCCAAAAAGATATAAAAGGCATACAAAACATCCAAAGTTTGACAGGATAATAGCATGAAACCATAAAAAATTATAGATACGTTGGAGACGTATCACGGGGTACGACACTTCCTGCCATAGAGAATCTCAAACGGAGCTTTGCCTGAACTAGCTTGATAACTGTTGTTATACGAGAACTCAGCGAAAGGCAGGCAGTCTTCCCACTTCATGCTAAAAGAGATAATACCGGCTCTCAGCATACCTCAAGGAACTGATTGACTCTCTCCACTTGACGACTAGTCTGAGGATGAAAAGCTGTGCTGAATCGTATCTTCGTGCCCATCGCAGATTGAAAAGAGTCCGAGAACTTGGAAGTGAATATACTTCCGCGATCCGAAGAAATCATTATAGGCATGCCATGCAAAGACACTATCCTGGAAGTGTACAACTCTGCAAGCTGGGCTGCGGAGATGGATTCCTTGACTGGAAGAAAATGAGCCACTTTACTCAACTTGTCGATGACGATGAAGATGGCATCGTTACCCTTCTTGGACTTCGGAAACCCGGTGACAAAATCCATCTCAATATGGTCGAACTTCCACTCGGGAATGGGCAATGGATGCAAAAGACCTGCTGGACGTTGATGCTCTGCTTTCACCCTTCGACATACATCACATTCATTTACGAACTGAGCAATCTCACGCTTCATGCGAGTCCACCAAAAGGTCTGTTTCAAGTCCTGATACATCTTGGAGCTTCCAGGATGTATAGAGAGTAGAGAGTTTTGAGCTTCTTCCATGATTACCTTTCTGAGATCACCTTTCGGAACGACAAGACGATCCTCAAAGAACAACGTGTCTCTGGCATCAACACTGAAGCACTTATATTTGGGAAGTCCCTTTGCCAAGCCAATCTTGACTTTCTTCACCATTGCATCAAGAAGCCGTGCTGCTCGGGCATGATCTTCCAAGGTAGGAGAGATCTGAAGATTTGTAAGAAATCCCTAAGGTACTAACTGAAGGTTGAACTTTCTGAAAGACTCACAAAGGTTAGGCTGGAGAGGCTTGAGAATGAGACTGTTGCACTAAGCCTTCCCGCTCAAAGCATCTGCCACGACATTAGCTTTTCCTGGCGTGTACTCAACGCTCGGATTAAAATCTTGGAGCATTTCCACCCAACGAGTTTGCCGGAGATTCAGGTTAGGCTGGGTGAAGATGTACTTGAGACTCTTGTGATTGGTGAACACTTCAACCTTTCGTTCCAACAAGGTGTCTCCAAGTCATCAGAGCATGTACTACTGCTGCCAGCTCAAGATCATGCACATGATAATTCTTCTCCGCTGGCTTCAACTGCCTGGAGGTATAAGCAACCACTTTCTTCTCTTGTATCAGAACTGCACCAAGACCTTGTAGAGAGGCGTCGCATAACACTTGGTAAGGTTTGGAATCATCAGGAGGAACCAAGACTGGAGTAGAGGTGAGCTTATCTTTGAGTGTGTCGAAGGCCAACTGACACTCTGGAGACCAAGCATACTTCGCACCCTTCTGAAGAAGACTTGAGAGAGGCTTAGCAATCTTGGAGAAGTTCTCAACGAATCTTCTACAATAGCTTGCAAGCCCGAGAAATCTTTGAAGCTGCTTCACATTCTGCGGAGGCTCCCACTCAACAATGGCCTGCACCTTCGACATATCAACTTTGATGCCCTTGGCAGAGATGATGTGCCCAAGATAGACGACTTCTTGCAACCAGAACTCACACTTGGAAAATTAGGCATAGAATTTGTGCTCTCTCTGCTTATCAAGCACCAGCCTGAGATGTTCTTCATGTTCTTCCCCAGTCTCTGAAAAGACTAGAATGTCGTCGAGATACAGCAAGACGAACTCATTCTTGAACGGAGAGAATATGTAGTTCATCATTCGACAAAATGTCGGAGGAGCATTTCCGAGACCAAAAGACATGACCGTATACTCATACGAGCCAAAACTAGTCCTGAAAGCAGTCTTCGGAATATCCTCTTCGCGAATGCGAATTTGATGATAGCCCATTCTGAGATCGAGCTTGGAGAATATCTTAGCCCCTTTCAACTGTTCGAACAACTCATTTATGTTCGGAAGTGGATACTTGTTCCTGATTGTCTTCGTGTTCAATGGACGGTAATCGACACACAACCGGTCCGTGCCATCCTTTTTCTTGACAAACAGAACTCCACAGCCCCAAGGAGACGAGCTCAGTCTGATCAAACCAAAACGCTCCTGCTCATCAAGTTGCCTCTTAAGTTCCTTCAACTCTTCTGGACCCAATTTGTACGGCCGTTTGCACACAGGCTCAGTACCTGGTTCTAGCTCAATAACAATTCAACTTCTCGGTGCGGAGGCATTCCTGGCAGCTCCTCTTGAAACACATCTTCATATTCGCAGACCATTGGGTCTTGCGAAATAGGATTAATCTCACCCTTTTCATTCAACGAGAACAGACGGATTGTATCATCGTGCGCCGCGAATATAATCACGTCCTCCGAAGAGTGAGTAAGCTTCACTTCTTTAGCTTCACAATCAATCGATGCCTTGTTCATGGCCAACTAGTCCATACCAAGGATCAAATCAATGTCAGACTTGCCGAGAACAATAGGAGATGCCAGAAAAGAATAACTACCCCTCTTGACAGAAACATCTGGAGCTCGAGTACTAGCATGCATGAACTTGCCCGGAGAAACTACTGACAACGGTCTAGGAAGCTCTTCAACATGAACATTATGCTTGGATGCAAATGGAATGGATAGGAACGAATGCGAAGCACCAGAATCAAACAACACTTTAGCAGGAATATCATTAACGAGGAGGTTACCCATGATCACATCTGACGAGTTTTCTGCCTCAACCGCATTCACCATGTTGACTCGAGCAGACCTGGGGTTGAACTTCACGAGAGCATTGCTTGGAGGTTTGCCTGGAGGAGGAGGCGGAAGACGGAGCTGAGAAGTGCACTTGTTGGCATAGTGACCCTTTCTACCCACACTTGTGACAATTAACATCTGCTGGCTGACGGTACTGTGTCTGAGGAGGCCCTTGCTTCTGCTGCTGGAATCTCTGCTGGAAAGATGGGTTGGGTGGGTGGGAAGAACCACGACCACCAGAATGCTTGAACTGCTGTGTGTGCCGAGGAGGACGAGGAGACACCCAATACTTCTGTTGCTTATGAACCACCTGAGTAGAGGAAGACGAGCTAGAATCTACGAAGCGCTTCTTAGAATTCTTCACCCTGAGCAAAGCTGCTTCAGCCCTGAGAGCTAAGTTGTAGAACTTATCGAACTCCTCAGGATCGTGCAAAGCGAGAGCTAACTGCAAATCTTCTTTCAAGCCACCTCTGAACTGATAAATCTTGCTCTTCTGATCAGGGATATCCTGCAAGGCGTATCGGGCAAGCTCGTGGAACTCGACGTTGTACTTGTACACGGAATTACCACCTTGCTTCAAGCGCGTGAACTTCTCACGCATTTCCTCCACAAAGCTGGACGGAATGTAGTGGGATCTGAAGTCACGGCAGAACTCATCCCAAGTGATCACTCTAGCACCACTGGAATCCTTCAACTGTTGCCACCAGATAGATGCTTGCCCCTTCAGCTGGAATGTTGCAAACTTGACGAAATCCTCAGGACGAACATTGCTGCATTCAAAGTGCTTGTTCATGTCGCAGATGCAATCCTCAGCATCAAACGGCTGGTCAGAGGAAGTGAAAGTCTTTAGCTGATTTGACAGGAACTGACTCAAATTAGCAAACTGATTGCCACCATGCTGGAAATTGTCTTGCTGCTGATTAGTCCTCTCTTGCAACAACTGTATCAGCACCTGAGTGTTTGCATTTGTAGCAGCCATCACCGCTTGCCAAGCCTCTGTAGAAGGAGGCGGCGGTGGAGGAGGATTCTCCGGAGGAGGAGGTGGTGGCGGCACATCCTCACGACCTAGAATCTGACGAGTTGGTGGAGCCATCCTGAAGACGGACAACACATTAGCACACAAAACAAATTGAAGGTATAGCTGAATCAAAAAGGCCGGAAGTCTGAACAGGAATATTAGCAATTGCACTCGAACAAAATAGTAAGAATGCTTCCTCAAAGTGACTGTCGACAAAATTCTGATTAAGACCACTTGCAAACAAGTATGAGCTAAAACTGCTCGGAACAAACATATGATCGAGATTTCATCCGATATCTTCGTGGATAAGATTGCACGGGCTCGAATTTACAGTAGCCATCCTGTGCAAGGTAGTGCACACGACTTACGAAGTATCCCCGAGTCATAGCGACCTACAAGGACTCTTTAAGACACAACGTGAATCGCTGTAAGACGACTGTGAACAAACATACCCACTGAATATCGAATACCACCCTCACATCATGCATCTGTAGGAAGATTGTCCTATAAGTCACTACTTGATATCCCACCTATGAATTCCCGAAATATCTGGTCATGCAATCTGGTACACGGATACGAGGAGTAATATTCACACAACTCCTATACTAACCCGTCCAATGTATCACATCCGTCAATACATAACCAAAATCTCGGACCTTCATCTACAACAGACCCTCATGATCACAACGATACAAAGTATGGCAGTACTCCAGAACAATCTGCACTAGTACTGGGGACACCGGGTTATCTCGCCACTACTAGTATTGAAGCAATTATGACCATCCTTCGTTCTGAGATACTCAGAAATCTGAATGATGGTGATGTGCACAAGAATCTCGTGGAGCTCAACTCTCCGGAAGAAATCAAGGCAGATGATACGTATCCAACGTATCTATAATTTTTGATGGTTTCATGCTAAATTCTTGTCAAACTTTGGATGTTTTGCATGCCTTTTATTTATTTTTTGGGACTAACTTATTAATTCAGATCTCTCTTATGCACCAGTACTTTGGAGTTTCTTCTGATCTCTCTTATGCATGATTTCATATCCTTGTAATACTCTTCGAGTTGTGGGTTTTGTCTGGCCAACTACATCTATGATTCGTGAAATGGGAGAAGTGCTTGGTTTTGGGTTCATACCATGCGGTGACCTCACCCAGTGACAGAAGGGGTAGCGAGGCACGTATCGTGTTGTTTCCATCAAGGGTAAAAAGATGGGGTTTTCATCATTTGTTTGAGATTATCCCTCTACATTATGTCATCTTGCTTAAAGCGTTACTCTGTTCGTCATGAACTCAATACACTAGATGCATGCTGGATAGCGGTCGATGTGTGGAGTAATAGTAGTAGATGCAGAAAGTATCGGTCTACTTGTCTCGAACGTGATGCCTATATGTATGATCATTGCCTTAGATATCGTCATGACTTTGCGCGGTTCTATCAATTGCTCGACAGTAATTTGTTCACCCACCGTAATACTTGCTATTTTGAGAGAAGCCTCTAGTGAACACTATGGCCCCCAGGGTCTACTTCACACCATATTTTCAGCCTTACACTTTTTACTTCGTTGAAGTTTCCGCCTTCAGATCTCACTTTGCAAACAATTTTGAAGGGATTGACAACCCCTTTGAAGCGTTGGGTGAAAGCTTTTTTGTTTTTGCGCAGGTACTCTGGACTTGAGGAGACCCTCCTTCTGGATCGATACCTTGGTTCTCAAACCGAGGGAAATACTTACTGCTCCTCTGCTGCATCACCCTTTCCTCTTTAAGGGAAAAACCAACGCAAGCCCAATCTCTGTCAATTTGTCAATTTCTGGCACTGTTGTTTGAGAAGTAGCAGAAGGATTTCTGGCACCTTTGCCGGGGAGGAAGATCAAGTCAAGAACTCATCCAAGTAAGTGTCGTAAACTCATCTATTGCATTTACTTTGTTTGCCAGTTGCCTCTCGTTTTCCTCTCCCCCACTTCACCAATTCGCCTTTTTGTTCGCACTTTTCGTTCGCCCTTTTTCTCGCCTGCTTTTTGTTTGTTTGTGTGCTTGCTTGCTTGCTGAAGTCACCATGAACGAAAACACCAAACTTTGTGACTTCTTGAATACTAATAATAATGATTTTATTAGTACTCCGATTGATCCCGCCACTAGTGCGGAGTAATACGAAATCAATGCCGCTTTGCTGAATCTTGTTTTGAAAGAGCAATTCTCTGGTCTTCCTAGTGAAGATGCTGCATCCCATCTCAATACCTTCGTTGAGCTTTGCGATATGCAAAAAAAAAGATGTGGATAATGACGTGATTAAATTGAAGCTTTTTCCTTTCTCGTTGCGAGATCGCGCAAAAAGTTGGTTTTCTTCTTTGCCCAAAAATAGTATTAATTCTTGGGATAAGTGCAAAGATGCTTATATATCCAAGTATTTTCCGCCGGCTAAGATCATCACTCTCCGTAATGATATCATGAATTTCAAGCAACTTGATCATGAACATGCTGCACAAGCTTGGGAGAGAATGAAGTTAATGATTAGAAATTGTCCCGCTCATGGCTTGAGCGTTTGGATGATTATTCAAATCTTTTACGCTGGCTTGAATTTCGCTTCTAGAAATATCTAGGACTCCGCCTCAGGTGGAACGTTCATGGAAATCACGTTAGGAGAAGCCACAAAGCTCTTAGACAACATCATGACAAACTACTCTCAGTGGCACACTGAAAGGTAACCTACTAGTAAGAAGGTACACGGTATAAAAGAAATTAACTTGTTGAGTGCTAAGATGGATGAGTTAATGAATTTGGTTGCTAGTAGAAGTGCTCCTTTGGATCCTAATGATATGCCTTTGTCTTCTTTGATTGAGAGTAGCAACGCTAGCTTGGACGTTAATTTTGTTGGTAGGAATAACTTTGGCAACAACAATGCTTTTAGAGGAAACTATGTTCCTAGGCCTTTTCCTAGTAACTCCTCTAATAATTTTGGCAACTCCTACAACAATACTCATGGAAATTACAATAGATTACCCTCTGATCTAGAGAGTAATATCAAAGAGTTCATCAACTCTCAAAGTATTTTCAATTCGTCCATAGAGGAAAAACTACTCAAAATTGACGATTTGGCTAAGAGCGTTGATAGGATTTCTTGTGATGTTGATCCTTTGAAAGTTAGATGTGCTCCTCCCAAAATAAACATGGATAAAACTTTGAAAGCTATGCGTGTTTCCATGATTGAGAGCCAAGAAATAACCGCCCAAATTCATGCTAGACATGAATGGCTTAAAAACGCGTGTTCTCGTGATGAGAATCACGAAGATCTTAAAGTGCTTGGTGTGAGTCCCATTGAATCTTTGTTTTCTTGTGTCAAACCTAATGATTATGGGGCTGGATATGAATCCACTTTGGTTGAAAAGTGCCCCAATGATTCGGAGTCCATCTATCATGATGCTAAAAGCATTAAAAGTGGAGTAGAAGATGTTAAAACTTTGAGTAGTAATGAAATTACTACCGTGGATTTCAAGGAATTAAATTATGATAGTTGCTCCTTTATTGAATGCATTTCTTTGATGCAATCCATGTTAAACTCTCCACACGCTTATAGCCAAAACAAAGCCTTTACCGATCATATCGTCGAAGCTACGATGAAAGCTCTTGAAGAGAAACTTGAATTGGAAGTATATATCCCTAGAAAGCTTCATGATGAGTGGGAGCCTACCATCAAAATCAAAATAATAAAACTATGAGTGCAATTCTTTGTGTGATTTGGGTGCTAGTGTTTCTGCAATTCCAAAGTCTTTATGTGATGTTCTGGGTTTTAATGAGATTGAAGAGTGTTCTATTAATTTGAATCTTGCTGATTCTACTGTCAAGAAACCCATGGGAAGGATCAATGATGTTCTTATTATTGCAAATAGGAACTATGTACCCATGGATTTCATTGTGCTTGACATTGATTGCAATCCTACATGCCCTATTATTCTTGGCAGACCTTTCCTAAGGACTATTGGTGTTATCATCGATATGAAGGAAGGGAATATTAGATTTCAATTTCAAGGAAGGGTATGGAACACTTTCCTAGAAATAAAATAAGATTGCATTATGAATCCATGATGAGGGCCACTTATGGTTTGAGCACCAAAGACGACGATACGTGATTCTATTGCTTCTATGCCTTGCTAAGGGCGTTAAACAATAGCGCTTTTTGGGAGGCAACCCAGTGAATTTATCTTTTTCTTTCTGTTTTGTTGCGTCCACACTTTCATAATTCTTTTGTGATTGTGTTTTTTATGTTTCTTTTTGTGTTTGAGCCAAGCAAAACTTTTATGACTAGTATTGGTAATGGTTGTTTGATCCTGCTGGAAAAAGACAAAAACTTTTCGCTCACGAGATGATTTTTCATTTTTATTCAGAAAGATCTTTTGAGTTGATTCTTTTGCTGCTGATTTATATGCTTTTTCCCCAGACCTTCGTATGTTTTCAGATTTTTTGAGGTAACAGAAGTATACGAAGTATACAGATTGCTACAGACTGTCTGTTTTTGACAGATTCTGTTTTGTTGGGTTGGTTGCTTGTTTTGATGAAACTATGGTTAGTATCAGGGGGGGGGGGGTACTAGCCATGGGAAAGTGAGAATACAGTAGCCCATCATCAATGTAGATAGAATTCAAGTTTGCTATAGTACCAAAAGAGGTGGTAGTTTGTTTTTTTGTAGTAATGTTATCACAAGTTTCTGTTTAAGTTTTGTGTTGTGAAGTTTTCAAGTTTTGGGTGACGTTCTCATGGACAAAGAGACAAGGAGTGGAAAGATTTCAAGCTTGGGGATGCACAAGGCACCCCAAGCCAAATTAAAGGACACCAAAAAGCCTAAGCTTGGGGCTGCCCCGTGAAGGCATCCCCTCTTTCGTCTTCAATCCATCGGTAACATTACTTGGAGCTATATTTTTATTCACCACATGATATGTGTTTTTCTTGGAGCGTCTTGTATCATAGGAGTCTTTTATTTTTTTTGTCACAATCATCCTTGCTGCACACCTTTTTTGAGAGATAGAGACATGCACTCATCGTGATTTTGCTAGAATGCTCATAGTGCTTCACTTATATCTTTGAGCTAGATACTTTTGCTCATGTGCTTCACTTATATCTTTAGAGCACGGCGGTGCATTATTTGGTAGTTGGCTTATGCTATGAAAGTATTCCCATGTGCTAGGTACCCAAAGAGGATAGAAAAACCTCCATCTTCATGTGCATTGAGTAGAAAGAGAAGTTTCGGTTCCTCTAAATTAGTTTTAAGACATGGATTCGATAATATTAAAAGCTATGTTAGTATGGTGTTGTGAATCTAGAAATACTAGTGTTGAAGTTAGTGATTCCCGTAGCATGCACGTATGGTGAACCGCTATGTTAGGAAGTCGGAGCATAATTGATCTATTGATTATCATCCTTTGTGTTGAGGTCGGGATCGCGCGATGGTTTACACCTACCAACCCTTCCCCTCGGAGTATGCGTTTAGCACTTTGTTTCGATTACTAATAAAAACTTTCGTAACAAGTATGTGACTTCTTTATGACTAATGTTGAGTCCATGGTATAGATGCACTTTCACCTTCCACCATTGCTAGCCTCTCTAGTGTCGCGCAATTCTCGCCGGTGCACAAACCCACCAAATTCCTTCCTCAAAACAGCCACCATACCTACCTACTATGGCATTTTCATAGCCATTTCGAGATATATTGCCATGCAACTACCATCATTCCGTCTCATGACTTGTGCCGTCACTCTCATATTGCCATTGCATGATCATACTAGATCGTTGCACATCCCGGTACACTGCCCGAGGCATTTCCTATGGAGTCATCATCATTGTGATCTTCAAGCTATGAGTAAATAAAAGTGTGATGATCATCATTATTAGAGCATTGTCCCATGTGAGGAAATAAAAAAAAGAGGCCAAAGAGCCCAAGAAAAAAAAGAGAAAAGAAAATAAAAAAAGAGAGGCCTAAGAGCCCAAATATAAAAAAAGAGAGAAAAAGAGAGAAGGGACAATGCTACTATCTTTTTCCACAGTTGTGCTTCATGATAGCACCATGTTCTTCATGATTAAGAGCTTCGTGCTTTGTCACTACCTTATTCTAGTGGGAATATTCACTATATAACTTGGCTTGTATATTCCAATGATGGGCTTCCTCAAAATTGCCCTAGGTCTTCGTGAGCAAGCAAGTTGGATGCACACCCACTAGTTTCCCTTTTGAGCTTTCATATACCTATAGCTCTAGTTCATCTCTTGTATGCAATCCCTACTCATTCACATTGATATCTATTAATGGGCATCTCCATAGCCTATTGATACGCCGAGTCAATGTGACCATATCCTCCTTTTTTGTCTCACAACCACCACCACACTCTATTCCACCTATAGTGCTATATCCATGGCTCGCGCTCATGTATTGTGTGATAGCTATAAAAAGTTTGAGAAAGTAAGAGTGCAAAAAAAATTACTTGGCCAATTCCGGGGTTGTGCATGATTTACATTAGTTGTGTGAGGATGATGGAGCATAGCCAGACTATATGATTTTGTAGGGATAACTTTCTTTGGCCTTGTTATTTTGAAAGTTCATGATTACTTTGCTAGTTTGCTTGAACTATTATTGTTTTCATGTCAATAGCAAACTATTGTTTTGAATCTTATGGATCTGAACATTCATGTCACGTGAAAGAAGTTGCAAAGGACAACTATGCTAGGTAGCATTCCACATCAAAAATTCATTCTTTATCACTTCCCTACTCGAGGACGAGCAGGAGTTAAGCTTGGGGATGCTTGATACGTCTCCAATGTATCTATAATTTTTGAAGGTTTCATGCTAATATCTTGTCAAACTTTGTATGTTTTGCATGCCTTTTATTTATTTTTTGGGACTAACTTATTAATTCAGTGCCAAGTGCGAGTTCCTATTTTTTCCATGTTTTTGACCCCTTTGAGAGGAGATTTTGAAACGGAGTCCAAACGGAAGAAAATCCCTGAAAATCATTTTTCTGGAACGGAAGAAGATCGGAGGACTTGGGAGCCAAGCCAGAAGAGCCCCAGGGACCCCACACGCCCACACTCCACAGCCAGGGTGGCGCGCCATGCAGGCTTGTGGTCCCCTGGAGGTCCCCTGACCTAGATCTTGCGCCTATATAGTTCCAAATATACCCAAAAAATTAGGGGAGCATCATAATCACTTTTCCGCCGCCGCAAGCTTCTGTCTCCGCAAGATCCCATCTGGGGCACGTCCTGGTGCCCTACCGGAGGGGGGATTCAGACAAGGAAGGCTTCTCCATCAACACCATGACCTCTCCGATGATGCGTGAGTAGTTCACCATAGACCTACTGTTCCATAGCTAGTAACTAGATGGCTTCTGCTCTCTCTTGGATCTTCAATACAAAGTTCTCCATGATCTTCATGGAGATCTATCCGATGTAATCTTCTTTTGCGGTGTGTTTGTCGAGATCCGATGAATTGTGGACTTATGATCAAATTATTATCTATGAATCTTATTTGAGTTTCTTCTGATCTCTCTTATGCATGATTTCATATCCTTGTAATTCTCTTCGAGTTGTGGGTTTTGTCTGGCCAACTAGATCTATGATTCTTGCAATGGGAGAAGTGCTTGGTTTTGGGTTCATACCGTGCGGTGACCTTACCAAGTGACAGAAGGGGTAGCGAGGCACGTATCGTGTTGTTGCCATCAAGGGTAAAAAGATGGGGTTTTCATCATTGGTTTGAGATTATCCCTCTACATTATGTCATCTTGCTTAAAGCGTTACTCTGTTCGTCAGGAGCTCAACACACTAGATGCATGCTGGATAACGGTCGATGTGTGGAGTAATAGTAGTAGATGCAGAAAGTATCGGTCTACTTGTCTCGGACGTGATGCCTATATGTATGATCATTGCCTTAGATATCGTCATGACTTTGCGTGGTTCTATCAATTGCTCGACAGTAATTTGTTCACCCACCGTGATCCTAAATTTTTTTTGAGCAAGAAGAGGAGTAAAATTAAGATTTCCTAAGTCGGGAACCTCACCACAGGATGGAAGAGGAGAAAAAAGAATCCTACTCTCCTTTATAACTAAGACTCAAAACATTTTACTAGACTCGACTCGGCCAAGTACGATCACACAAAGGCTCCTATGGTCGTAAGTCTCTGATACCAACTTGTAATGACTAGGATGCGGTCCTTTCCGATTTAGGGAATGAGGCCCCAAAATGGAAAGAAGCGCATCTAAGCGTTTCGCAAGCACGGTAACATAGCACATACATAATAATAGAATGACAAATAGGGAATCATGTGCCTTCTCATAGATAATATCAGAGTTTACATCACACATTTATTCAGACAAGGTAGTTCCGCTACGGACTACATAACATGAGAAAAAGGCTATGCTACCCTGCATGCTTGCCCACGATCACGACCATGCCTCAGTCTTCTGGATAGTTCACGTACAAGCGGTCGTTCTCCTCATCGTACTGCCACGCCAGTTGCGTGCCGTCAGGATCACCTGTGTCGGGCGTACCTGTACCTGTTGGTGTGTTGAAGTAATCTGTGAGCCACGGGGACTCAGCAATCTATGACCTCGGTGCCAGAACTAGTCAAGTTATTAGGTAAGGAAGGTTCAGTGTTTAGGTTGCAACATCCTAAGCATTTATGGTGGCTAACTTACGTAGAACAAGTTATTGATGGTGGTCTATACTAGCGGTCGAAGACTAGCTGATCAAGAAGTGATCCTGAACACCTACTTACGTCAATCATAACCCCACCGTGTTCCCAATCGAAGAGAGGTCTTTGAAGGGGACAGTCACGGTTACGCACACAGTTGGCAATTTTATTAGATTAGGTTCAAGTTGTCTATAACCAGATGTTAACAAATATTCCAAGTTGCCACATAACCGCGGGCACGGCTTTCCGAAAGATTAAACCCTGCAGGGGTGCTCCAACTAGTCCATCACAAACGGTCATGGGCCGCAAAGTAATCCTCTATCACGAATCTCGTGATCTCGTCGGATTCCTTAGAGGAAAACCTCAACTCTGGGGAGAACCAAAGCTTCACCGGGATCCTATATGCAAGATATATCGCTAAGGTAAGACAAGACTAGCAGGACCTCTCTTCATGTTTACGACCCCGATAAGAGCCGCGTATCTCAGTATTAGGACACGACGGATAAGCTAGACGTCGGATGGCTAAACCTCTAGGTGACCAGGGGGCCCCGGACATCGCTCAGGTGGGACCAACACTCATGAGGAGCACTGGCCCGGGCTGTTGATTAATTCCTCGGGGTAGCTATTGCCTATGCAGATTATTATTAAGTGATTAGCAAATTAACACCAATGTTGGGTCCTGCCGGACAAGTCTTAACACTACACAATTTATCAAGGGGGTCCACATAACAACCCCGAACGTGTTAGGAGCGATCAGTTATGGAATCAAACACCGGTAGCCGGAAACTATGGCGGCAATAACGGAACAAAACACCCGACAAAAGGCTAGGCCTTCTGTTATTACCAAGTATATAGGTGCATTAATTAAATAACATAATTAACATAATGATATCAAACTCATGTTATCACATGAGACAAAGCACCCGCAACTAGCAACGCTAACATTAGAAGCTGAGCACGCCTACTTAGCCATACAAGATTTGCTAGGAGGGGAAAGTGTTTGGGTTTCATGGCAATATCAGGAGGCAATTATTTCAGTGGTAGACAACGAGCATATGACGAAGGAAACGTGAATCTAGCATAACAAGTCTAGAGATGGAATCCAGGTCATATCATCTTGCGTGTGATGTCCTCAGCTTGGAACTGCTCTTGTTCGTCCTGCACGTACTCTCCCGGATCCACGTAATCTCTCTTCGATCCCGGTGCTACCCAACATAAAAATAGCATCCAATGAACAACAACACAACAAGATGCAACAAGCACATGATGCATGAGATGAAAATGAACATGCATCTCTATTCTAGTCACTTGTACATGTATGAGAAGAAAATACAAGATTCTGGACAGAATTGCACTCTAAGCTATCATGACATGCATGAGGATGTGAGTAACAGATGCGTCACGCGAAAACGATTCAAAAAATATAAAGAATGTTACGAACGGAGCTACGGATCAACCGGAAACTACAAAACAAGATAGAGAGTTCTACGGATCAAATCCAACACCAACACACTCCAATGGCATACTTCAGGTATTCCCAGGTTGCCAAATCACCAAACAAGCAAGTATAGATGGGGTGGTGCAAGGAATATCACCACACCATCAACTATGCACTCACAAGGATCAAAACATCAAAACTATACATTCTGTCCTAAACAACAACATAGCAGTTTGACAGCTACATGCAAAGCCCCTACAACCACACAAATGTGCCAAATAAGATATGTGGCAGAAGCTATTCAAAAGCTCTAGAAGCATGAGCAAAAAGATAATACAAAGGAGTTTCACACAGAAAGTTCTACAACTGCTAACTTGGACAAAAATTTCAGTTTTGAGGGACTTAGTGAAATTCTCAGATTCTCACTAGCTATTTATGCTCTGAAGCATTTGACAGCACCCAAAACAATATCTACAAGAAGCCAAATGGAATGAAAATTGACAGAGAGCTAGACAAACACAAAAGCTAAAACTTTCCAGTTGATTGAGGGGCTGATTCCCAACATATGGACTTTTGCAAGCACAACTACAAGGGAAGAAAATAACAGCAATCTCTCAGACTTAGTGAAAATCACATATTTTCACTAAACTGGAATTTACAGCCACATGCCTACTTTGACTAGGCACAACTTGAACATGAAAACTCCTAAGTATGATACAACACCACCATGATGTAGAGGGGTTCACCCTCTACTACCACAACAAGGAATCACCCTCTTGGGCTCACCACACCACATGGAACCAAGCTGTAAACATTGAACAAATCAGAAATATGACATTCCCAGAAAGTGTTCCGAAGTGGAATCTGATCCCACCATTGGATTCCTGGGATGATTCTACCCCAAAACCATATATAATACATAGGCACTTGCATAGAACAAATGGACACAAAGCTAAGAAGTAACTATACATGGAATCACATAGAGGTGAATAGTGCTTCATCACACCTGCTTCCACTAGCTCATCACCTCACATGCACTTGCACACACACTCACATATCCAATGTGCACATGAGGGGTAGACCTCATGTACATGTGCCTTAGCACACCACCACACACACACTTACATCAAGCACAAACATAATAAGCACCTCCACATGCTGGTTAAAATACACACACTACTTACACTCACATCATGATTTCTACACCTACACATACAAACTTGCACATAGGTGCCCACTAAGGCTATGCCATGCCTTGGGCATGTGTGTGACACAGACACACACACACACCACATCATCACCTACACTACACACAATGTATGTGGAGGGGGAAACCCACACACCACACATGATCATGGGCACTTGCACCACGCAAGCACTCTCCACATACAAAACTACACACCCTTGGGTGATGCTCCACACACTTGCACATCATGAAGCTTGTACACACACATATGCATCGCGACCCTAGTGCCATACACACATATGATATACACACACGTACATGATAGCTCACACATACACTACACACAAATACCTCACATGCATTTCTACACATACTAGATAAATACCAGGGACAACCTACTGGTTGTGTGGAGAAGAAAATTCCACACAAGGTGATATAGCAACCTGCAGCAACTGTTCAGGCAAACAAATGCAAAACAGAAAACGAATGCAAAAAAAGGAATGGGGGGGGATTCGAACCCAAGACCTCCTGGATCACCCCAGCAAATAATACCACTGGGCTGGTGTGCTCTGGCTCGACAGGAACATAGAAGAGAGCAGGGTATGCTCTCTGCTGAAGCTACTGTGCCGAAAAAGAAGTAGCAAAAGGGGTGCGCCAAGGGCTTTCGAACCCACAACCTAACGTTGCACCAAAAGACCCCCTACCACTACGCTGCTGCTTCGGATATTAACACAGTAGAGGGGGAAACTCTATTGAGCATCCCCTCTGGTCTCTCCTCTGCCCGACGGTGGCTGGAACAGGGGAAGCACCTCGCCAGTGATATGCACCAAATTAGCCTACGACTCGTCGATGGAAGGGAGAATAGGCTCCCACGGTTCCATTTCACTACCTATCACACCACGAGGAGGCCTACAGCTACGGCTCGACGTTGCGCGGCAGTGCCGGTGACACAGAAGCGCACGGCAGTGAAGACATGATCCTATGCGCTAGATCTACCGGCAGGGAAGGGGGAGGAAGAAGATTTCTCACCCGCTAGACGAGGACGCCGTGCCTGCCGGAGAGGAGGTAGAGGAAGGAGTGGTAGAAGTCGTGGCGGGGAATATCGACAGGGAGGAAGCCGCCGTCGTTGAGGTAGGGGAAGCAGTGCAGATCCGCTCCTCCTAGCTGCGGGAATGGGTTCCCTGGAGGTCCCGCGAGCTCACCGAGGGGTTGGAGAGGATGTAGGGGTACGACAGCGACGACGAGGACCTCCTCAAGTCGCGGCCATGGTGGGGAACTCGCTGTCTTACCTGCTGTCGATGACAGCGAGGGAGGAGGAGATGGGGAAAGAGGTGGCGGTGCTAGGGAGGAACCCTAGGCTCTGCACGGACGCCAAGGGGTATTTATGGAGGAGGAGGAGGCGAGGGACGTGAAGCCTCGACGTCCGTGAGATGACGTTGCTCGCTGTCTTTTTGTTCTCTAAAGAAGACTGACGGAGGAAGGAGAGGAAGAAGACGCCGTCTACAGGGAAAGAAAGAAGGGCTGCGCGCGAGGGAAGCTGGGCCGGCTAGTGGGAGAGAGCCCACTCGAAGGCGCCATATAATAAAAAATAAAACCCTCTGGGGTTTTCTAATTTAAAACAAATAGAGATAAAACTATATGCAGAGGTAATTTTGTTGAGACGAAAAATAAAACAAAAATGCCCCTCGTCATAAGGAATTATGACCTATTTAAATAAAATGGAAAAGGAATATTTGGAGCATATAAATATTGACAAAACAGAATTAAATCCTCTGTTTTGTGAATATTTGCACCTCTCAAACAAAGTTTCAAATCACTAAAACCATATCATCACATCCACCACAAATCATACTAAAGCTTGGGCATTTTTGAAACAGGAAAGGAACAAGTGAATCTTGAGCTTGAAATAAATAGAGAAGGGGAGTTTTGAATCCTATTCCAAACCACCTAGTGCTTCCTACTTTCAAACAACACCCACATCATTTTACATATCATCATCTCATGTCATCACACCACATACACATGATCACAAGGCAACAAACACAAATAGGCATGGATGAATGGATGCATGAATACGAAGGAAAACAAGACAAGGTGACATCACATGAAATAACATATGCATTGAGCTCTCATGGCAATGACAAGATGGACCCACATACAGAAGGTTCCAAATAAGGCAAGTTACACTCTGGGCCATTACACGCCGGGAGCCTCTGTTCCCGTGAGATCCAATCTCAGAGCCTTTTCCGGTAATCTGCCGGAGAGGGAATTGATCCCGGAGGGCATCTACATCAACTCCATTGCCCCTCCGATTATGCGTGAGTAGTTCACCACAGACCTACGGGTCCATAGCTATTAGCTAGATTGCTTCTTCTCTCTCTTTGATCTTCAATACCATGTTCCTCATGAACTTCATGGAGATCTATCCGATGTAATACTCTTTTGCAGTGTGTTTGTCGAGATCCGATGAATTGTCGGTTTATGTTTAGATTATCTATGAATATTATTTGAATCTTCTCTGAATTCTTATATGCATGATTTCATATCTTAGCAAATCTCTTCGAGTTATTGGTTTGGTTTGGCCAACTAGATTGGTAATTCTTGCAATGGGAAAAGTGCTTAGTTTTGGGTTCAATCTTCCAGTCTCCTCACCTAGTGACATAGTAGGGGTAACGCGGCATGTATTGTATTGTTTCCATCGAGGATAAAAAGATTGGGTTTTCATCATATTGCTTGAGTTTATCCCTATACATCATGTCATCTTACTTAATGTGTTACTCTGTTCTTCATGAACTTAATACTCTAGATGCAGACAGGAGTCGGTTGATGTGTGGAGTAATAGCAATAGATGGAGAATCGTTTCGGTCTACTTGACAGAGACGTGATGCCTATATGCATAATCATTGCCTTGGATATCTTCATAATTATTCTCTTTTCTATCAGTTGCTCGACAACAATTTGTTCACCCACCATATTATTTTCCTTTATGAGAGAAGCCTCTAGTGAAACCTATGGCTCCCGGGTCTATTTTCCATATTATACTTTCAGATCTATAAACAAAAAATACCTTGTTGCAATTTATTTACTTTTGTTCCGTCAATATTTTATATCTATCTCTATCAGATCTCATCCTTGCAAATAACTCTGAAGGGATTGACAACCCCTTTTTAGCGTTGGGTGCAAGTGTTTGATTGTTTGTTTAGGTACTATGATTGGGGCCTTTCTTGTTCCTCCTACTGGATTGATACCCTGGTTCTTAACAAACCGAGGGGAAATACTTATCTACTTTGCTGCATCACCCTTTCCTCTTCAAGGGAAAACCAAAGCAAGCTCAAGAAGTAGCAAGAAGGATTTCTGGCGCCTATGCCGCGGAGGATACACAAAAAGATCAAGCCTACCAAGTATCCATCACAAACTCATCTCTTGCACTTACATTATTTTCCTCTCGTTTTCCTCTCCCTCACTTCACCAATTTGCCATTTTATTCGCCTTTTTCTCACCGGATCTCTTTTGTCTACTAGTGTTACCATGTGCCTTCTATTTGCTTGCTAAAATCCTATTGATATGGATCCTCATCCACTTGCTAATGTTTTCAAGAGATCCAATTATGATCGACCAATTGCTAGTGAGTTGAGTGTACTTGATTATCTCCATGAAGTTTTGCTTGAGATTCGTGAATCTGAAAATTGTGATAAAGTGATTCAAGATGTTTCCTTGAATGAAAAGCATGATTGCGATGATATTGTTATAAATTCTATTAATACCAATTGTGCTAATGATATGCAAACCCACAATCTTGGGGATGCTATATTTGATGAGTTTGCCATGACCACTACTTATTGTAATGATCATGATTGGGGTGATGCTTCTTATGATCTAGAAAATTTATTTAACACTCTTGATGAATATGATATCTAAAGTGGGTTTGGAAGAGCGTCAACTTTAGGTAAAAAGAACCCCACATATTTGGAGAGTGTTCAATCTTATGAAATTTTTGATAAAAGTGGGTTTGGAGAGGTCATGACTTTAGTTAATGTTGATCCCACTACCTCGGAAGATTGTAAGACTTTTATGCATGTGGATCATCAAAATAATGCTTTATGTGATAGCTATATTTTTGAATTTATTAATGATGCTACTGCAAATTCCTATGAGAGAGGAACATATGCTTTACATATTGCAATAATATCAAGTTTCATCTCTATGTGTTGGAAATTTTGAAGTTGTACTTGTTTTCCCTTCCTATGCTAATTGATTCTTGTTCCCATAATTTGTTTGCTCACAAAATACATATGCATAGGAATTGGGTTAGACTTAAATATTCTTGCCATGTGATTCATGATGCTCTATTTATGTTTCAGTTCTGTACCTTTATGCGAGCATCATTGAAATTGTTATGCCTAGCTAGGGGCGTTAAACAATAGCACTTGTTGGGAGGCAACCCAATTTTATTGTTATTCTTTTGTTTTTTGCTTATGTTTTTGAGTTCTGCACACATTATTACCTCTGTAATAATTGTGCTTACTTGTTTTAATTAGTGTTTGAGCCAAGTAAGACCGTTGGGATGGTCTATGGTGCTTGCAAGTTGTTTTTGTTGAAAAACAGAAACTTTTGCTCTCAGTCAAGGAATTTTTTAAATTCACTGGAACATGCTTTTGATATGATTTTTTTACAAAAGATTGATTTACAAATTTCCCAGATTTTTCGAATTGTTCAGAATATTTGAAGTTGCTTAAGTATTCGAAGTAAACAAATTGCTACACACTGTTCTGTATTTGACACATTCTGTTTTCTTTGTGTTGTTTGCTTATTTTGATGAATCTATGGGTTGCATCGGGGGGTATGAACCATGGAGAAGTTGGAATACAGTAAATATTACATCAATATAAATAAAGAATGAGTTCACAACAGTACCAAAAGTAGTGATTTATTTTTCTTATACTAACGGATCTCATGAGTTTTCTGTTGAGTTTTGTGTTGTGAAGTTTTCAAGTTTTGGGTAAAGATTTGTTGACTATGGAATAAGGAGTGGCAAGAGCCTAAGCTTGGGGACGCCCAAGGCACCCCAGACCATATTCAAGTATACCAAAGAGCCTAAGCTTGGGGATTCCCAGGAAGGCATCCCCTCTTTCGTCTTCAATCCATCGGTAAATTTACTCGAGGCTATATTTTTATTCACCACATGATATGTGGTTTTCTTGGAGCATCTTGTATGATATGAGTCTTTAATTTTTAGTTTGCCACAATCATCCTTGCTGCACAAATCTTTTGAGAGAGACACGCTGAATCGTGAATTTATTAGAATACTCTTTGTGCTTCACTTATATCTTTTGAGCTAGGCAATGTTGCTCTAGTGCTTCACTTATATCTTTTAGAGCACGACGGTGTTTTGTATTATAGAAATTATTAAACTCTCGTACTTCACTTATATTATTTTCAGAGTTCCTTAAACAGCATGGTAATTGGTTTATGTTATGAATTTAGCCCTAATATAATGGGCATCCAAGAGGGATATAATAAAAACTTTCATATTAAGTGCATTGAATAAGATGAGAAGTTTGATTCCTTGCATATTGCTTTGAGATATGAAGATGGCAATATGAGAGTCATGCTAGTAAGTAATTGTGAATTATAATAAATACTCGTGTTAAAGCTTGTGATTCTCGTAGCATGCACGTATGGTGAACCGTTATGTGATTAAGTCGGACCATGATTTGTTTAATGATTGTCAACCTTTGTGTGGAGGTCGGGATCGCACGATGGTTAACTCCTACCAACCCTTCCCCTAGGAGCATGTGTCTAATACTTTGCTTCGTTAACTAATAGGCATTTGCAATAAGTATGTGATTTCTTTATGACTAATGTTGAGTTCATGGATTATACGCACTCTCACCCTTCCACCTTTGCCAGCCTCTCTAAGTACCGCACAACTTTCGCCGGTACATTAAACCTACCTTCCTCAAAACAGACACCATATATTTTCCTCAAAACAGCCACCATATCTACCTAATATGGCATTTTCATAGCCATTCCGAGATAGTTTTCCATGCAACACCACCGTCTCGTTTTTATGACACGCACCATCACTTCCACACTGCTTATAGAGTCATAGTTTGTTCTAGATATCGAGTTCTAATCTTTGAGTTGTAAGTAAATAAAGTGTGATGATTTGCATTATTAGAGCATTTTCCCTTGTGAGAAAAGGATGATGGAAGCTATTATTCCCTCATAAGTTGGGAAGAGTCTCCGGACTCTACAAAAAAATAAAAGAGGCCAGCGAAGCCCGTAAAAAAAATAAAAGAGGCCAAATAAGCCAACCAAAAAAATAAAAAAGTAAAAAAAATGAGAGAAAGAGAGAAGGGACAATGCTACTATCTTTTTCCACACTTATGCTTCAAAGTAGCACCATGTTCTTCATAGAGTGTCTCCTATTTTGTCACTTTCATATAACTAGTGGAATTACATCTTTTGCACAACCACTTAGTTTCCTTTTTGAGCTTCCACAAACTCATAGATCTAGTGCATCTGTTGCATGGCAATCCCTACTCACTCACATTGATATCTATTGATGGGGATCTCCATAGCTCATTGATATGCCTAGTTGATGTGAGACTATCTTCTCCTTTTTTGGAACCTCCACCATACTCTATTCCACTTATAGTGCTATATCCATGGCTCACGCTCATGTATTGCGTGAGAGTTGAAAAGGTTTGAGCACATAAAAAGTGTGAAAGAATTGCTTGATTTTCATCGGGGTTGTGCATGACTTAGATACTTTGTGTGGTGAAGATGGAGCATAGCCAGACCATATGATTTTGTAGGGATAACTTTCTAAGACCATGTTATTTCAAAATGAAGCAATTTCCTTATTAGTATGCTTGAAGTATTATTGTTTTTATGTCAATATTAGACTTTTGTTTTGAATCTTATGGATCTGAATATTCATGCCACAATAGAGAATATTACCTGGATAAATATGCTAGGTAGCATTCCACATCAAAAATTATGTTTTTATTATTTACCTACTCGAGGACGAGCAGGAATTAAGCTTGGGGATGCTTGATACGTCTCCAATGTGGCTATAATTTTTGATTGTTCCATGCTATTATATTATCTGTTTTGGATGTTTTATATGCATTAATATGCCGTTTTATATTATTTTTGGGACTAACCTATTAATCTAGAGCCTAGTGCGAGTTTCTGTGTTTTGCATGTTTTTGAGTATTGCAGATAAGGAATATTAAACGGAGTCCAAACAAAATAAAATCTCCGGAATGATTTTTCTTGAACCAGAAGAAACCCAAAAGACATGGAGTAGGGGGCAAGGCACCTGCCTGGAGGCCACAAGCCTGCAGGGGGCACCCTAGAGGGGGGTGATAACCCACAAGTATAGGGGATCACAACAGTTTTCGAGGGTAGACTATTCAACCCAAATTTGTTGATTCGACACAAGGGGAAGCAAAAGAATATTATCGAGTATTAGCAGTTGAGTTGTCAATTTAACCATACCTGAAGGACTTAGTATCTGCAGCAAAGTTTCAGTAGCACCGTAGTGTGATAGCAACGGTAGCAAAGGTAACAGTAGCAGCAGTGACAACAATAGCTGTAAAGTAACGTAGCAAGGACCAGTAGGAAAAGACTCGTAGGCATTGGATCGGTGATGGATAATTATGCCGGATGACATTTATCATGTAACAGTTATAACATGGGGAGATATGTAACTAGCTCCAGTTCGTCAATGTAATGTAGGCATGCATTCCGTATATAGTCATACGTGCTTATGGAAAAGAACTTGCATGACATCTATTGTCCATCCCTCCCGTGGAAGCAGGGTCCTAATGGAAAGTAAGGGATATTAAGGGTCTCCTTTTAATAGATAACCGGAACAAAGCATTAGCACATAGTAAATACATGAACTCCTCATACTATGGTCATCTCCGGGAGTGGTTCCGGCTATTGTCACTCCGGGGTTGCCGGGTCATAACACATAGTAGGTGACTACAACTTGCAAGATAGGATCAAGAACACACATATATTGATTAAAACATAATAGGTTCAGATCTGAAATCATGGCACTCGGGCCCTAGTGACAAGCATTAAGCATAGCAAAGTAGTAGCAACATCAATCTCAGAACATGGTGGATACTAGGGATCAACCCCCATCAAAACTAACTCGATTAGATGATAGATCTCATCCAACCCATCACCGTCTAGCAAGCTTACGATAAGATTACTCACGAACGGTGAAGAGCATCATGGAATTGGCGATGAAGGATGGTTGGTGATGACTAAGGCGTCGATTCCCCCTCTTCGGAGCCCAGAACGGACTCCAGATCTGCCCTCCTAAGGAAGAACAGGTGGTGGCGGAGGCTCCGTATCGTAAAACGCGATGAACTCTTCTCCCTGATTTTTTTCCGGTCCAAAGAGAATATATAGAGCTGGAATTGGAGGCTGCGGAGCCACGAGGGGCTCACAAGCCTGCCAGGCCCGGCCAAGGGGGGGGGGAGGCCTGGTGGGCTTGTGAGCTCCTGGCTCCGTCCCTCCAGGTGATTCTTGCGCCAGTATTTTTTATATATTCCACAAAAAATCCTTGTAAATTTCCAGGTCATTCCGAGAACTTTTATTTCTGCGCAAAAACAACACCATGGCAATTCTGCTAAAAACAATGTTAGTCCGGGTTAGTTCCATTCAAATCATGCAAATTAGAGACCAAAACAAGGGCAAAAGAGTTTCGAAAAGTAGATACGATGGAGACGTATCAAATCCCCCAAGCTTAAAACCTTGCTTGTCCTCAAGCAATTCAGTTGACAAACTGAAAGAGACAAAAGAAAAACTTTTACGAACTCTGTTTGACCTTGCTGTTGTAATTATGTCTAACTCATATTCAGATTTTCAGCAAGATCATAAGCTAACCACATAAGGAATGACATTTTGGTCTCATGATGTACTCATATCAATGGCATAATCAACTAGCGAGCAATAATAATAAGTTTCAAACATCAACACTTCAATCAGAAAAATCATGAAGCAATATGAACAGATGGTATCTCGCTAGCCCTCTCTGAGACCGCAAAACATAAATGTAGAGCACCTTCAAAGACCAAGGCCTGACTTAACATTGTAATTCATGGCAAAAAAGATCCAGTCACAGTCATACTCAATATCAATTAATAGCAAAGCATAAAAATGACAGAGGTGCTCTCTAATTGGTGCCTTTTATAAGAAGATGACGACTCAACAGAAACGTAAATAGATAGGCCCTTCGCAAAGGGAAGCATTGATTTGCTGAGGTGACAGAGCTCAAGCTTTTAAAACAGAGATAAATAATTTTGGGTGGTATGCTTTCATTGTCAATGCAATGAACAAGAGTTTTCACCATCTTCCATGCTACACATACTATAGGCGGTTCCCAAACAGAAAAGTAAAGTTTTGACTCCCCCACCACCGATCAGTCACACTCCACGACTAACCGAATCCTCGGGTGCCGTCCATACCAACAAAAATCCAGGGGGAGTTTTGTTTGCAATTATCTTTTCGATTTGAGCATGGTACTGGGAACCGGCCCCTTTCTCGTGAGTGATAGTAAATAAACACATATCAAGGATAACACGCCTAGCATGGAAGATACTGACCGCCCCTTGTCACCACATGAGCGGTTCGGGCATACAAAATAGATTATTACTTGAAGATTTAGAGAGTGGCACATGCAAATTTACTTGGAACGACAGGTAGATACCGCATATAGGTAGGTATGGTGGACTCATATGGAACAACTTTGGGTTTATGGAAGTGGATGCACAAGCAGTATTCTCGCTTAGTACAGGTGAAGGCTAGCAAAAGACTGGGAAGCGACCAACTAGAGAGCGACAACAGTCATCAAAATGCATTGAAATTAACCAACATTGAGTGCAAGCATGAGTAGGATATAAATCATCATGAACATGAATATCATAGATGCTATGTTGATTTTGTTTCAACTACATGCATGAACATGTGCCAAGTCAAGACACTTGAATCACTCAAAGGAGGATACCATCCTATCATACTACATCATAATCATCTTGAAATTCATGTTGGCATCCAAGACCATTATAAGCTCCTAGCTAATTAAGCATGGCATCAGAAACTATGATCTCTAAGTTGTCATTGCGAACATGTTTCTATCATAACAAAGCTGAATTAGGAACGATGAGCTAGTCATATTTACAAAAACAAAATAGGTTGAGTTCATACCAGCCTTTCCAAGCTCAGTCACTTCATCATATATCGTCATTATTGCCTTTCACTTGCACGACCGAATGATGTGAATCATAATGAGAGTGTTCGTGCATTGGACTAAGCTAGAATCTGCAAGCAAACACAGAGGAGAAGACAAAGTAATATGGCTCTTTGACGGATAAACAAATATGCATGTGAGAGCCACTAAACATTTTAACCATGGTCTTCTACCTTGACCCAAAGAAAAAGAAAACTATTTACACGGGAATGCTCCCAACAAGCAAAAGAAGAAAGGGAAATCTTTTTGTGTTTTCCTTTTAAAACACCACTAAGCAAGCAAAAAAGTAAACTTACAACTATTTTTGTTGTTTTTATCAATCTAAACAAACACATGAGAAGAAAGCGACAAAAAGAAATAAACTAGCATGGATGATACAATGGCAAGGTGTGAACACCGACTAACAAAGTGAAAGTGTGAGCATGAATATAAAGTCGGTGAGGAACACGTACTCCCCAAGCTTAGGATTTTGGCCTAAGTTGGTTTACTCCCACGGCTTGTCCGGGCGATATCCAAAATCATGATGGGGGCTGTACGGGATCGCGAGAGTTGCTACTGCAACAAAAGACCTTCCAACGGCGCCAGAAACAAGCGTGTTGACGGGAGACTATTCTTGTTTTGATACTCCTCAGCAACGGTGCCAGGAATCCTTCTGCTACGGCTACACCTTTAGGGACTTCCTTGGCAAATATGCAAAGGATTCCCCCGTGGCCTTGGAGCCTTGCGTTGGTGTTCCCTCGAATCGGAAAGGGTGATGTAGCATAGCGGCGGTAAGTATTTCCCTCAGTTTTGAGAACCAAGGTATCGATCCAGTGAAGGATTGCGTCAAGTCACAAGTACCTGCACAAACACAAAGAGCTTGCACCCAACGCTATGAAGGGGTTGTCAATCCCTTATAGATTGTTTGCAAAGTGAGAACTGAAAGCAAAAAGGAAACAAAGAAAAGTAAAAGTGAAAGTGGAAACGATAGTTGTGAATAGACCCGGGGGCCGTAGTGTTCACTACTGGCTTCTCTCATGAAAGCAAGTAGACGGTGGGTGAACGAACTACTGTCGAGCAATTGGTAGAACCGTGCAAAGTCGTGACGTTATCTATGGCAATGATTATATCTATAGGCATCATGTCCAAAACAAGTAGACCGATACTTTCTGCATCAACTACTATACTCCACACGTCGACCACTATCAAGCATGCATCTAGTGTATTAATTTCAAAAGAACAGAGTAACGCCTTAAGCAAGATGACATGATGTAGATGGACAATCTCATATCTATGATAAAATCCCATCTTGTTACCCTTGATGGCAACAACATGATGTGTGCCTTGCTGCCCCTTCTGTCACTGAGAAAGGTCACCACACGGTATGAACCCAAAACAAATCACTTCTCCCATTGCAAGAATCATAGATCTAGTTGGCCAAACAAAACCCAAGACTCGAAGAGACTTACAAGGATATCAAATCATGCATATAAGAAATCAGCAAAGACTCAAATATAATTCATAGATAATCTGATCACAAATCCACAATTCATCGGATCTCAACAAAACACCTCCAAAGAGGATGACATCGGATAGATCTCCATGAAGATCATGGAGAACTTTGTATTGAAGATCCAAGAGAGAGAGGAAGCCATCTAGCTACTAACTACGGACCCGTAGGTCTGAAGTGAACTACTCACGAGTCATCGGAGAGGCGATGATGTTGATGTAGAAGCCCTCCAACTCCAAAGTCCCCTCCGGAAGGGCACCGGGAAGGGTCTCCAGATGAGATCTCGCGGAAAAGGAAGCTTGCGGCGGCGTAAAAGTGTTTTCGTGGATGCCCTCATTTTTTCTGGGATTTTAGGGAATTTATAGGCCAAAGAGCTAGGGCAGGGGAGCGCCAGGGAGGCCACAAGCCTGGTAGCTGCCGGACACCCCCGGTGGCGGCTATAGGGCTTGTGGGCCCCCTGTGGCTCTCCTTCCTTGGCCCTCAAGTCCCCCGATCTACTTTTGTCCTGGAAAAATTTATTTCGGGGATTTTATTCCGTTTGGACTCCGTTCCAAAATCAGATCTGAAAAGAGTCAAAAACACAGAAAAAACAGGAACTGGCACTTGGCACTGAATTAATAAGTTAGTCCCAAAAAAGATATAAAAGGTATGTAAAACATCCAAAGTTGACAAGATAACAGCATGAAACCATCAAAGATTGTAGATACGTTTGAGACGTATCAGCAGATACCGCCTGAATAGCTTCCTCATGGGGGCGAGCAGCCTTCGCCTCCCTCTCATACTCCTCTGCCTCTCCTCTGGTTATGTAATATCCCCGTTTTATCTGAAAGTCAAAGAAGGCAGGAGGAGGTGAAAGTGCAGTCATGCCCTTAATCGTGTTTTGGTGTTGCTCACAACACACATATGGATAATTAATCACTAATCTCCTTTAAGTTATTGTGAATGATCATGTGTTGATAAGGACAAGCTCATGTGCTAACAAGGACAAGATCAAGATAAGCATTCCTGAGCACTACATGCTTGATTCTTGAGGATGTTCACATGGTGGACAAATGAAGATGAATACATAAGCTAGGATTTCCACATTGTGTATGGGAGAGCTACTTGAAGACTTCATCATGTCTTGCTTTCAACTTGAGCCAAGAAGGAACAACAACATCAAGCTCAAGTGAAAGGGCTAACTCAAAGGTATCAGTCCCTTTGACGTTAGTGGTGCGGAGTGATGATCACCGAATAAAAGTATACACTCAAGTATGGATCATCGGTACCCTTTTATAATTCTTGAGTCTTTAGGGATCCCGCACTATTAAGAGGGGATAATTGGTTTTGCGATGAACTTGCTCAAACTACATCTCCACTGTTCTGCTCATACCACATCTCCACTGCTCTACTGTTATCTGGAAAAAGAACCAATGCCTCGGACATCCGGCTTCCTCCGGACATCCGAGGGCCGGACGACCGACTGCTTCGGAAATCCGGAATCCTATACCAGAGAAATCAGAGCCATATAACTCGGACTTCAGGCTCCTTCCGGACGTTCGAGGGCCGGACGTCCGACCAACTTCGGAAATACGGAACATTGCACCAGAGAAACTTGAGCCATATAACTCGGACTTCCAGTTCCCTCCGGACGTCCGAGGGCCGTACGTCCGACCACTTTCGGAAATCCGGAATCTTGCACCAGAGAAGTTTGAGTCGAATAACTCGGACTTTCTCCGGACGTCCGGTTCCTGTTCAACTACACAGTGGTTCTAGATATATATTCATCCCTCGGACGTCCGACTCCTTGTGGACGTCCGGACATCCGAGAACTGCCGGATGTCCGACCACTGTCAGACTTAAGTGACCCCAACGGCTGTTTTACTCTCCCACTATATATACACCCCTCCCACTTCGTGAGAGGGTGTCCAACAGAGCCATATCCTCATAAGAACACATTTCTACCTCACACACATTTGCTCACACCAAATCTTAGATCCCAAGAGCATTTGTGAGCCCCTTTGAGAGTTGTTCCAATCAAAAGATAGATCGTCTCCCTCTCCTCCTCTCAACCCAAGCTATTTGAGATTTGAGCAAGTTTTGAGCATTCCCCGTGATCTTGTTACTCTTGGAGGTTGGAGACTCCTAGGTGGTAGGAGTTCTTTGGAGAGGAATCAATCCGTGTGATTTCCCCCGGAAAAGTTTGTGAGGGTTTGGAAGCCACCTCAAAGGCTTACCACTAGTGGTTGAGAAACGGCTTCGTGGTGTTATCTCAAAGGGAGAATAGGGTGAGCCTTCGTGGCGTTGGTGTGCCTTCGTGGTAACATCCACCTCTCTAACAGTGACTAGCTTCCCTCCAAGGAAGTGAACATCGGGATACATCTTTGTCTCAGTGACCTTGGTTATCCTTAACCCTAACTCCTTACTTGTGGTTTACTTGTGTTACTTGAGCATACATACATTGCATATTGTTTGTGCTCATTATATTGTGTTGGCTATTTCTTTATACAAGATTAATTGTTCAAGCATACCCTCTATATCCACACATTCACACTTGCAGCTTTTGATATATCGTGTGCTATAGTGTGATCTAGTATCTTGTGTCGTTCACCTACTTGTCGTGTGATATAGCTCAAGTAAGTTTGTGTAACTTACTTGTGCTTGTTAGTAACCGTGTTGTGTCCATCTTGGTAGATCGTGTTGTTGGTGCACGTTGCGGTGCCTATTGCATTTAGGATTTGTGCTTGAAAAGTATCCTCTTAGTTTATTTCCGCATTAGGTTTAAGCCAAATCCGAAGAAGTTTTTAAATAGCCTATTCACCCCCCTCTAGGCGTCATCGTGGTCCTTTCAGCTGGAAGGGTAATATGGAAAAAAAGTTGTCGGTTAAATATTAACCGGTATAGGAGGGATTTATTATCCCTCTCAAGGAAATGATAACGTGTCATAGCGGCGCGATCAAGGAAATTTGTATGGAGCGGGGTATCTCCTTCGCGGATGGGTACTCGAAGAATATTTGCTATGCGAGTGGCATAGATCCCACCAAAGAAATCCCCTTCATTAGCATTATTATTTAGCCTCCTCGAAATTATAGCTCCCATGTTGAAACCTCTATCACCCATTAATGCGCTCTTAAGAATACTAAGGTCAGGTGCGCAGAGGTGACAATGATCAATCTTGCCGTTAATGCATCTACCTATGAAGAGGGCAAAATAATGCAAGGCAGGGAATTGAATGCTCCCCAAGGTAGCCTGCGTAATATCTCTAGTTTCTCCAACAGTTATACTAGAAAAGAAATCTCTAACCGAAGACTTTGGAGGATTGTTGGGACTACCCCAATAAGGTATCTTGCAAATTCTATTAAAATCCTCTAAATCCATGGTATACGATTTGTCATAAAGATCAAACAGTATGGATGAGTCACGACCAACTGAAAATCTGAATCTACGAACAAAAGAGGCAAAGAGCATAATATACTGTTCATATTTGTTGGAGATGAATTCTTTGAGCCTGGCATTGTGAAAAATGTATCAAACTCTTCTTTCAAACCTGCATCAGTCATGAATTCATCGGAAGGCCACTCACATGGTTGTACATGTGCGTTCCTCGGCTGATAAAAGTCGGGCTCCCGAATCGAGAGACGGGGACCCCTTTTGCTTGAGGAACCACCATAATAGTTTCTCTTGAATATCTTTTTTTTCTTAAATTTTCAGTGACTCAAGAGAAAAGTGAACGAGGCTCAACAAAAATTCATAGCAACTACTCCTACAAGTGCCTAGAGGCAATATCATGCATCAAAACTACTTGGGACCAACTAAAATGAACATGCAAAGCTCAAGAACAGGGTCACCAAGGCAGCGAAAATACGCAATGAATAAAGCACTAGAGCAAAACTAATTGGACCAATGGAGGAGTCACATACCAAGGAACAATTTCCCCAAAAGAGTTTGGTGAATGGGGCTTTGCACAAGGAGATCGAAAAATGCAGCAAGAGGAGCAAGAACACGGGTTTGAGCCGCGAAATGATTTTTTCTGGAGGTAGAAGAAGGAGATGGGAGCTGGAATAAGTGGAGGGGGGCACGTGGGGCCCACAAGCCTGCCAAGCCCGGCCAGGGGGGTGGACGGGCCTCCTGGGCTTGTGGCCCACTAGCGCATCCCCCTGACTAGCCCTCTATCTCAGAATTTTTCAAAAATTCCAGAAAAAATCATACTTGAATTTCAGGGCATTTGGAGAACTTTTATTTTCGGGACACTTTTCTAAGGGACGGAGAAAACAGAAAACAGGAAAATAAAACTAAATTTATCATTTTTCTTCTAAGCAATAGAAAGTACAAGTTGGGGACACAGGGTTGTGACTCCTAGATTCATCCATCTCATGGTCATCAGAAGAAATCCGTCAATGAGGTTGATCAAGTCTCCTTGACAAACTTTTTTTGAATCACATAAAACCGAAGAATTTTTGAATAATCACTAGGTTACCTCAACGGGGATGTGTATATCCCCATCAAGTAAATCATACTTCATCTTGACAGTAGGTATAGGGCATTCAAAGCTCCCAATAAGAATCGATGAAGTTTTTTCAATAACACTGATGCAATGTACTCGATATTGTTTTTCGGAAAGTGCACCGTGTGCTCATCACCGCTAACATGGAAAGTGACATTGCCTTTGTTGCAATCAATAACAGCCCGTGTAGTGTTTAGAAAGGGTCTTCCAAGGATGACCACCATGGCATCATCCTCGGGAATATCCAGAATAACAAAGTCAGTTAAGATAGTAACGTTAGCAACCACAATAGGCACATCCTCGCAAATGCTGATAGGAAAAGCAGTTGATATGTCGGCTATTTGCAAGGAGATTTCAGTGGGTGTCAACTTATCCAATTCAAGTCTAGATAAAGAGAGAGAGGCGTAATACTAACACCAGCTCCAAGATCGCATAAAGCGGTTCTAACATAATTTCCTTTAATGGAGCAAGGTATAGTGGGCACTCCGGGATCACCTAGTTTCTTAGGAGTTCCACCCTTGAAGGTGTAGTTGGCAAGCATGGTGGAAATTTCAACCTCAGGTATCTTCCTTTTATTGGTCACAATATATTTCATGTACTTAGCATAAGGAGACATTTTGAGCATATCTGTCAAACGCATTTGCAGAAAGACAGGTCTAATCATTTCAACAAAGTGCTCAAAATCCTCATCATCCTTTTTCTTGGATGGTTTGGGAGGAAATGGCATGGGTTTTTGAACCCATGGTTCTCTTTCTTTACCATGCTTCCTAGCAATGAAGTCGTTCTTATCATATCTCTTGTTCTTAGGTTGTGGGTTATCAAGATCAACACTAGGTTCAATCTCCACCTCCTTATCATTACTAGGTTGAGCATCATCATGAACACCACTATCGATATTATCACTAGGCTCATGTTCATCACCATATTGTGTTTCGGCATCAGAAACAGAGATATCGTTTGGATTGTCACATGTAACAGTAACAGGTTTGCAAGCATGCAAGTTCCTATCATCTTTCTTTTTCTTCCTATCACTAGGATGACTAGATGCATTAGTGTTAACTCCTTGAGAATCTTGTTCCATTCTCTTAGGATGGCCCTCGGGATACAAAGGTTCCTGAGTCATTCTACCACCTCTAGTGACAACTCTAACGGAATTCTCATTCAACTCATTGAGCAAGTCATTTTGAGCCTTAAGTACTTGTTGGGGATATTACCTGTGAATGACCCGCCCTAGTTGGGCCGGGTTACCAATTAGGCGATTCACCCAAACAGTTATTTGGGCCTTGTCCTGGCCGGATCAAGGTCGTGTGACAGTTTATGATTCCTGGGAGGTCTCCAAGCTTTGGAAGATGGCGACTTAGAGACCACAGGGGTCACGACTTGTAGGAAGGAAAGTATCCTTGTAAACCCTAGGGGTTCGACCTGTATATAAAGGCGAGTCCCACGGGAGAAAAGGGCAGGTTAGAAATCATCGAGTGCTAGATCTGACGAGTTACGCCCTCCATGTAATTGAAGCCGCATCAATACAAACCAAAGCAGGACGTAGGCCTTTACCTCCTCACGAGGGGCCGAACCTGGGTAAATCGCCGTGTCTCTCCCGCTTAACCCCTTTGAGTCGCCACCAAGGTGCGATGGCTCCAGTACTAAGTCCTTTCACGACGACATCTGCCGTGACAAAACCACGACAGTTGGCGCCCACGTGGGGCCTACGCACGGTGGAGTTGAGTTCTCAAAGGGAGCCCTACCAGGGTTTGGGAGTTACTCGACAGGGCTCATGACTCGGAGCCGCCGCGGGATAACCTACATCGACAACCAGCAATGGGGACCTGAAGCGGATTCGATTGAATCTGGTTACAGGGTCCCCTTCGGCAAGATCAACATCTTCATCGGCATGATCGGATCATCCGCGCCTGAGCCGGACATCTCCACCGACAAGCTTAAATTACGGCCGAAAGGATGCGTTTAAACACTGACAACTGGCGGCTCGAGAGACAGCAGCGCGCGTCCGACGTTGTCCATCAGCGGAGACACCAGGGTCGCCTGCCCCACGATCTCAACCCGACCCGCTTGTTCGACACTCCATGAACCCTCGGGGCGGGAGCCGCCCCCCCGGGGGGGGGGGACCGGGCCGCCCGCCTAACCCGCCGGCTCAGCCGGTTGAGGATCACATTCCCCGATTCCGGACGCCTCAAGGCCACTTTTCCAACCCGGTGGATAACGTGCTTGCCGCAACTCGCCATCTGGAGTCTCTTCCGATTCACGGCAACACCCCTGCCGAGATAGAAGCAAGGAACGCCATCGAGATGTTGAAGACGGCGGTGGTTCAAAACGCCCAGTTCTCACATAGCCTCGAGAGATTGCATTCCACCCCCCACACAAGTTACACCAGGAGCCGGCCAGAGGACCAGCCCGCCGTAAACAGCGGGCCGCGACATGTCCCATAGGACAACCCGCCTGAACGGAACCCACCGGGCCGGGACCTCCCGAACATCCAAGACGCCCCGGCCCCCCTCGTCGGGGGCGGAGGGCGAGTTGGGGTACCATGCTTGTCCCCTGCCCTTCGTAACGAAAAGATGCCCAAAGACTTCAAAGGGCCAAGGAAAGTGCCTAATTATACCCCGGACCTCGAGCCGGCATCATGGATCAAAAGCTATGAAATCGCCATGGACATGCTCGACGTGAACGAGGCGGTTTGTGCCAGATACTTCACGATGATGCTCGAAGGGTCAGCACGCACTTGGTTGAAAAATTTACCTCCCAATTCCATCCAGTCCTGGGCCGAGTTAAAAGAACGTTTCATCAAAAACTTCCGAGGAACTTGCAAACGTCCAATGACGATCGTCGGTCTACAGCACTGTGTTCAGCGCCCGGATGAGTCGGCCCACCATTGGTCACGGCGGGTTGCAGAAATTATCCATTCGTCAGATGGTATTACGGCGGCTCAAGCTGTGCTCATCCTCGAGCATAATTGCCATTATGAACCCTTGGTGCAAAAATTGGGGCGGCTCAAGCGAAAGGTCCAAGACATGGGAGAACTGATGGACACCCTCACTAGATACGCTGAGGCCGATGATACCAAAGATCCTGGCGAGGATGGTAAGGCTAACTCGCCTAAGAAGGGCGAGTCATCCAAAAATCATGCCTAGTTCCAGGGGCGTAACCGTCAAAATCAAGGGACCAATGGCAAGCGGAGACCGCAGGAGGAGCCCTCGGACTTAGTCGCCAACACCAACGCCAACAACGGCAAGAAGAAGAATCGAGGATTCAGCGGGAAGAGGCCGCGTAACTAAGAAGAGCAACTCAAAGGACCTTGCCCACACCACGCCATGGCAGACATTCCGGCGACTCACTCTTGGGAAAACTACTTCGTGATGCGAGAGTTTCGGGCAGAGGCGATCAAGAAGAGTCAAAACGATCACCCGGACCAGCGTCAGGAGCAATTCGCTGCACCCAACCAAAGACAGAACCCTTTCGGCGGCTTTCCCGAACAGGGGGCTCAGGGAGGCCCGCAGCCAGGCGGCGGCCAATACCCGGTGCACCACCAGCGGCGGTATAACCCGCCAGGAGTTTTCCAGCAGCCACCCCCACAGGGGGCTCCACAGGGTCAGGACGACAATGGGGGCTTTCGCAACAACCCCAAACAGTTAAGTAATGGGCAGTATCATGTTTTCACCACTAATGCTTGCAGGCGTGATAAGAAGGTGAGTCACCGGGCGTACAGTGTATCTGAACCAGCGCTTCCCAGATACCTTCATTGGTCTGAGCAAACCATAACGTGGAGCAGGGAGGATTACCCGCCGAGGGTTGATAACCCGGGCGATCTGGCGTTGGTCGTGGCTCCCCAAGTCGGGGGTTACACCCTATCAAAAGTGCTAATGGATGGTGGCAGCAGCATCAATATCCTATACTTTGACACTTTCCAAAGGATGAACCTATTGGAAAAATACCTAATGCCTTCAACTACGGTTTTCCACGGAATCGTCCCAGGGAAGTCGGCGTATCCCATAGGCCGAGTCAGGCTCACAGTGGCGTTTGGAACTGCACAGAATTACAGGTCGGAGTCACTGATCTTCGAGGTGGTCAAATTGAAAAGCCCCTACCATGCGCTGTTCGGGCGGCCGGCTTACGCCCGCTTCATGGCTCGCCCGTGCTATGTCTATCTCAAGCTCAAAATGCCTGGTCCCAAAGGACCCATCACGGTTGATGGAGATAGAAGGATTGCAAAGGAATGTGAAGAAGGGGACGCGGCTTATGCGGAAGTCGCATGTGCTGCGGAAGAGCTCGAACACCATCGGGCCAATGTTGACCTGGCGGATATGTCACCCCTGAAGAAACCGACTACAGATTCTGAGTCGCCCCTCAAGTTCAAACCAACGGATGACACTAAGACAATCGATTTCGTGCCTGGCGATTCATCCAAGCAGTTCACCATTGGGACGGGTCTGGACCCCAAATAGGAAAGCGCGCTCATCGAATTCATCCGTGAGAATCGGGACATCTTTGCATGGAAACCTTCTAACATGCCTGGTGTACCGAGAGAATGCGCTGAGCACCATCTTAATGTTGACCCAAAGTGCAAACCCATCCAGCAGTACCTTCGCAGGTTTAACGAGGAGCGACGCAAGGCGATTGGGGAAGAAGTCGCCCGCCTTTTATCCGTCGGGTTCATCGTGGAAGTTTTTCACCCCAAATGGCTGGCTAACCCGGTTTGGGTACTCGAGAAGAATGGTACTTTTCATATGTGTATCGACTACAGAGACCTCAATAGAGCTTGTCCAAAAGATCCCTTCGCTCTTCCCCGCATCGACCAAATCATTGACTCGGTGGTGGGATGCGAACGATTGTGCTTTCTGGACGCCTATTCAGGATATCAGCAAATCAAGATGGCCGTGGAGGATCAAGAGAAAACAGCCTTTATAACCCCCTTCGGGGCCTTTTGTTATGTGTCCATGCCCTTTGGACTCAAGAGTGCGGGGGCGACTTATCAACGCTGCATCCAAAATTGCCTCCGTAACCAAATTGGTCGCAATGTCCATGCCTATGTCGATGATATTGTGATCAAGACCCGCCAGAGGGCGACGCTACTGGAGGATCTCAAAGAAACGTTCGATAATCTACGGGTATATCAGATGAAGCTAAATCCCACCAAGTGTGTTTTTGGTGTACCTGCAGGGAAATTACTGGGTTTCCTGGTATCGGAGCGCGGCATTGAAGCTAACCCAGACAAGATCGAAGCGGTTACATCCCTTGGAAAGCCGGCGAACGTTAATCAATTTCAACGACTGGCGGGTCGCATTGCGGCCCTAAGTCGTTTTGTGAGTCGCCTGGGGGAGAAGGCGACCCTCTTTATTAGTTATTGAGGAAATCCGATCGGTTTGTTTGGACAAATGAGGCAGACGAGGCGCTCGAAGCCTTGAAACGCCAATTGGTTAACCCGCCGGTCCTAGCTGCCCCAACTAAAAAGGATCCCATGCTTCTGTATATCGCGGCAAATTCCAAAGTAGTAAGTGTGGCGGTGGTCGTCGAGAGAAAGGAGGAAGGGAAGGAATACCCGGTGCAACGTCCGGTATATTTTATCAGCGAGGTGCTAACTCTTTCCAAGCAGCGGTACCCACATTGGCAGAAATTGGTGTATGGGGTGTTTATGGCGAGTCGAAAACTTAAGCATTATTTCCAAGAACACCCTATCACAGTGGTTAGCTCTGCCCCCCTTGGGGACATCATCCAGAATCAGGGAGGCAACCGCGCGAATCGCCAAGTGGGCAATAGAACTTGGGCCCCATCACATACAGTATACTCCCCGCACAGCCATTAAATCCCAGGCCTTAGTTGATTTCGTCAACGACTGGACGGAGTTACAGGCTCCGAAAGAACGGCCTGATCTCACTTACTGGACCGTTTATTTTGATGGGTCTAGGCAGCTGGAAGGCTCGGGGGCTGGAGTGGTGTTGGTATCCCCTAAAGGAGATAAGTTCTGTTACATTCTCTGACTCATGTTTCCGTGCACTAACAATGCGGCGGAATATGAAGCTCTGCTTCACGGCTTGCGACTCGCCAAGGAGATGAATCTAACACGAGTCAGATGCTTTGGCGACTCTGATTTGGTGGCACAGCAAGTTTCGGGTACCTGGGATTCTCGGGACCCCATGATGGCGGCTTACAGGCGAGCTGTGTCTGATGTGGCGGGTAATTTTCATGGTTATCAGGTGGACCATATTGATCGGCGCCTCAACAAGGCAGCTGACGCCTTCTCACGACTTGGCTCCCAGAGAAAGCCGGTTCCTCCTAATGTTTTTCTCGATATCTTACAGAAACCATCCGTGACTCTACCATCGGAGGAGGAATTAGCAATACCAGATCCTGAGTCTCAGCTTGTGGCGGCTCTCCATGTCACGCCGGATTGGGTTCTTCCTTATCTGGTTTATCTCGCTCGGGGCGAGTTACCGGCAGATGAAGTTTTGGCTCGTCAAATCGTTCGGCGCAGCAAATCCATGGTCATCATCAATGGTGAGTTATATAAGCGGAGCGCCTCTGGAGTTTTTCAGCGATGTGTTTCCTCCGAAGAAGGATGCATAATCTTAAATGACATTCATTCCGGAGACTGTGGGCATCACGCCGGGTCATGTTCTTTGGTATCAAAGGCTTTCCGTCATGGTTTCTTTTGGCTGACGGCTCATGCAGATGTAGAAGATATAGTTCGTCCGTGCGAAGGGTGCCAGCTCATGTGCCGGCTCAAGAATTAAGAATGATCCCCATCACTTGGCCTTTTGCAGTCTGGGGGCAGGACATGGTCGGCCCCTTTAAAATGTCCTCTAACAAGAAGACCCATCTGCTGGTGGCGGTTGACAAGTTCACCAAGTGGGTTGAGGCGGAACCTATTGGACCTTGCGATGCGGAAACAACGGTCAAATTCTTGAAAAGGTTGATTTTCCGGTTTGGATATTCGCACAGTATCATTACTGATAATGGTACTAACTTGTCCCAAGGGGCGATGCAGGAGTTTTGTCATCGAGAACATATCCGAATTGACGTTTCTGCAGTCGCTCACCCACTATCTAATGGGCACGCAGAGCGGGCGACTCAGGAGGTGTTGCGAGGGATTAAGCCCCGACTCATGGTTCCCCTGGAAAAAACCCCAGGGTGTTGGTTTGAAGAACTACCTTCGGTGCTGTGGAGTATTCGGACCACCCCGAACCGATCCACGGGTTTCACCCCTTTCTTTCTGGTCTACGGAGCAGAGGCTGTTCTCCCTACTGACATAAGACATGACTCACTGAGAGTCGCCGCCTATGTGGAACAAGACAATGAGCTGGCTCGTCAAGACTCTTTGGACGCCTTAGAGGAGGCGCGTGACCTGGCTGCGGCCCGTTCAGCTATCTACCAGCAGGATCTGCGGTGTTATCTCAACCGCCGGGTTAAAAGTCGGATCTTCTAGGAAGGCGACTTAGTTCTTCAGTTGATACATGATCGTGCAAGCATGCACAAGTTGTCACCACCTTGCGAAGGGCCGTTCGTCATCAGCAAGAACCTCCGCAATGGCTCTTATTATTTGGTGGATCTCCGGCCTAACCGGCCAACCACGAAGTCTAAGTCAACTCGCCCCTGGAATATTGCCCACCTGCGGCCTTATCACACTTGAGCTCTTAAGCTCTACATTTTGTAAGTTTTTCAGTTGCATTATGAAGTAATAAAGTTACAAATACTCCCTGGCTTGGGGGCTTCTTCATTAAAGAGCAATTGTGTCATCCTGTTGCGACCTTATGAGCCGACAGAGTCATCATTTAGGGTGTGTGCTCGAGCTTTCTGACTCGCCTCATCCTGTCGCGACCTTATGAGCCGACGAAACCAGCATTTAGGGTGTGTGCTCGAGCTTTCTGACTCGCCTCATCCTGTCGCGACCTTATGAGCCGACGAAACCTGCATTTAGGGTGTGTGCACGAGCTTTCTGACTTGCCTCATCCTGTCGCGACCTTATGAGCCGACGAAACCTGCATTTAGGGTGTGTGCACGAGCTTTCTGACTCGCCTCATCCTGTCGCGACCTTATGAGCCGACGAAACGTGCATTTAGGGTGTGTGCTCGAGCTTTCTGACTCGCCTCCTCCTGTCGCGACCTTATGAGCCGACGAAACCTGCATTTAGGGTGTGTGCACGAGCTTTCTGACTCGCCTCATCCTGTCGCGACCTTATGAGCCGACGAAACCTGCATTTAGGGTGTGTGCTCGAGCTTTCTGACTCGCCTCATCCTGTCGCGACCTTATGAGCCGACGAAACCTGCATTTAGGGTGTGTGCACGAGCTTTCTGACTCGCCTCATCCTGTCACGACCTTATGAGCCGACAAAACCTGCATTTAGGGTGTGTGCTCGAGCTTTCTGACTCGCCTCATCCTGTCGCGACCTTATGAGCCGATGAAACCTGCATTTAGGGTGTGTGCACGAGCTTTCTGACTCGCCTCATCCTGTTGCGGCCTTATGAGCCGACGAAACCTGCATTTCAGGTGTGTGCTCGAGCTTTCTGACTCGCCTCATCCTGTCGCGACCTTATGAGCCGACAAAACCTGCATTTAGGGTGTGTGCTCGAGCTTTCTGTCTCGCCTCATCCTGTCGCGACCTTATGAGCCGACGAAACCTGCATTTGGGGTGTGTGCTCGAGCTTTCTGACTCGCCTCATCCTGTCGCGACCTTATGAGCCGACGAAACCTGCATTTAGGGTGTGTGTTCGAGCTTTCTAACTCGCCCCATCCTGTCGCGACCTTATGAGCCGACGAAATTGTTGTTTGCTATTTTTTCTTCGTGGCATAGCCTCGAGGGTTTTTAACCTTTCTTTCCGATGCCTATTGAAAATATTTGTTATCATTTGTTTGGTTTCACATATGCTATTTTCAAAGCTTAAGTCAGGATAATGATCAGAATTACTTCGTCCATGGCAAATTAAGCATCATAAAGGATTTTCAGAGGGCAGGTCAAATATTTCAAATCGCCTTAAGGGCGATATAAAGATTCCTTCGAAAGGGTATCACAAAAACAGTACCGACTTATGAAAAGGACCTATTACATGGCTCTCAGGCCAAATCAATGAGGTTTCTTCTGCTGGCACCTTAGGATCATTCTGTTGTGAGCTTTGGCCGACTTCAATTTGCAAGTTGCCCAGTACCTAGTTGCACTTAGCCAGAGCTGCGAAGTCATCTTCATCAGTCAGGATTGATACCAGGTCTGCTTCCAAGTCAAAAGGGTTCTTGGGTCGCCGAGGAGTTAAACTGGTCGACACAAAGGTTGGCGGGTTGACCTTCTTGTTTTTGCTATCATAAGCCGCCTGATACCTTGATAAATCAAGACTTGCTGCGAGTTGGGTTGCTGCCAGCCGGGAGTCGTTGACAACACGTTGATAGTCCTCTTCAACAAATTCTAACCCATCGTCTTTAAGTTGAGGAAAGCCTGCTGCTACCTCTTCCGGGTTAATCTCTGGAGCATACGCCAAGCAGCGACTCAGGGCAGTCAGAACACCCTTTCGGGCGGCTGACCCAGTTAGCTCGCCAATCTGAGGGGGAAGTGTGGATAGGCAGCCAAGCACCTTCTTTATGGAAGTTATAGGCTCTTAGGCACCCATCACAGCTTTAACAGTCAAGACACTGCCGGTGTACAGTTGCTCTGTCAGCGTGTAGATCGCCTTCAGCATCAGCACACAGTCTTCTTGAAGGTTGGCGGCTCTCGGACCTGAGTAAGGGGTCATGATGATCAGCGACTTACGATAAGAATTATTTATAAAAAAGAAGAGGAGATCAAAATTTTGAGTAAGCTTACCGAAGACGGCTTGCATCATGTTGGAGATATGACGCTTCAAGCCGGACAATTCCTGTTGCACGGTGGCCAGCCTGGCTTCAGCTTTCTCTGCTCTTTTTATGGCGGCATCTTGGTCAGCCTGAGCTCTTTTCAACTCGGCTTTGAGTTTTTCCAGCTCAGCCAAGGCCAATTTATATTTCTCCTCCGACTTAGCTCGGGCGTCTTGCTGACCAGATAAGTTTTTCTTTAAATCGCCAAGCGCCGATTCAGTCTGAGCAAGAGTTTCCTGTTGAAAGTACAAAGCAAGGGCAAGTCTCAGAACTATTGCAAGCAATATCCCTGACACTTGGGGGCTAATCTATAATTTTTTCTTTTCAGATGAAATTATACAATATCAAGACCCGGCTCATCTTTTTACTCATGACCCGGCCCTTGGGGGTTACTGGTCGCAAGTTTTTTCTTAGTTTTTTTTTCAAGACCCGGCTCATCTTTTTACTGATGACCCGACCCTTGGGGGTTACTGGTCGCAAAGTTTTTTCTCTGTTTTTTAAAGACCTGGCTCATCATTTTACTGAAACCCGGCCCTTGGGGGTTACTGGTGGTAAAGTTTTTTCTCAGTTTTTTTTCAAGACCTGGCTCATCTTTTTACTGATGACCCGGCCCTTGGGGGTTACTGGTCGCAAAAGTTTTTCTAAATTTTTCAAGACCCGTCTCATCTTTTTACTGATGACCCGGCCCTTGGGGGTTAATGGGAGTAATACAATATAACAAACTTACCTCATGTTTGTTTTTCAACATCCGCCGCAGGCTTTTCTCCATCTCGTAGCTCGCCTCCAAGCTACTTGAAAAACCAGAGCAGAGTTCCTTGAACTCCAGATTTTCATATTCAGAAAGCTTCGTCTTGGAGAGTCCAGATTCGGGAATGGCTTGAGAAGAGGATGCCACATGCCTTGACAAAACCGTTGCTGCCGGCTTAGAGAAGCCGGTACCAGTAATAACTACAGCATCCGGGTCTTCTGTTGTCATCAATGGGCTTGGCGACTTAGGGGTATACATTGCTTCCTTGGGCGAGTCTGGAAGATCCATTTGATTTTCAGGCTCGCCTTGGTCCGGGTTGTCCTGAGTCGGCATTGATTCTTTGATGGGCTCTGAAGTTGTGACAGGAGTTGATCCGCTGGTTTTCCTTTTCTTGGCATGTGCCCTAAAAAAAGGGAGAAGCGCATTAAGGAACTGGAAGTCTATTACCCTCAGAATTCAAAGTAAGATTATCAAAAGACTTACCCAGGAACTCGAATCATTGGCGAAAGTGTCGACATCACTGAGTCGCCAGATGTAGGAGGAGAGTTCTGCAAGAATTATACGTCAAAAATATAGGCGGGTTATAGATGTGATCCAAAGAAACATGAATAATTGTTATTCATAAGTACATCATTTGGTTTCCTTTTGTTCGTTGCTGGTAAGCCGGACACCAGATCACCGGAATGACTTCGGGTCTTCCGATTTGAAGTATGTTCTGCTTTCTTCAGTAGGAAATTTGGGTCCAAACAAGCATTTGGGTGTGAGAAGGGAACTTTCCCACAAACTCGCCTAGCCGGCTTAGGTGGAGAAGGAGATGAATCGGAGGAAACAGAAATTACCTCAACAGAGTCCTCCTGGCTTTCGTTGTCTTCATTCTATTTCAAGAGAGACAGAGATATAAATACAAAGATTAACAGTAGTGAATGGCAAGTAAAAAGAGGGTGAACTTTTACCTCCAAAAGTGCATCGCCGACTTGAGATTCATCGACTTCGGACGGCTCAGCCATAGCAGCTTTGCCCTTACCCTTGGTTTTCTTTGAAGGCGGCTTAACATTTTTCATGGCTGGCCTTTTGGGCTTCCAGGACCAGAACTTATCGCCTTTCTGAAATAGCATATGTTACAAAAACCACAATACAAATGAAGCATAAGGAGTAAAGACCAAAGGCGGGTTAGATTTATTCACCTTGGGCGCCGGGTTAATTTTGCAGAGAGGCTTGAGGCCGATTTGGCCGCATTTTCCCGCAGGCTCGCCAGTCAGCTTCTTGATAATGGTAACAATGTCCTTTTCCGTTAAAGCCGTATGGAAATAACATTGAGGATGATCTAGGGTGCCATCAAATTTGCACATCAGACCGTCCCGGCGACTCAGAGGGAGGATACGCCATTCGACCCAGCAGCGGATTAGGTCAACCCCAGTAAGGCCGTTGTTCGTCAAGGATCTTAATTCGGACAGTATTGGGATGAATTCCGATTCTTCTTCCTCGGTGAGCTTGTCTGGAAGCTTGAAGTTAGTTGGAAGGCGAGTTGGCCTGTAACCCAGAAGCTTGTTTTCGCCTGCAGGAGAAGTCTCTTGACAGTAGAACCAAGACTCGCCCCAACTTTTGGGATGGCTAGGCATGGCGAGTGAGGGAAACGGGCTATCCCTGCGGCGTTGGACATTGACGCCGCCGAGTTCCAGGCTGGGGCTGTTGTGGAATTCCGTTTGGCGATTCAGATGGAAAAAGTGCCAGAATAAAGGAACAGAGGGCTCAATCCGCAGATAAGCCTCACAGAAAACTTGGAATTGGCATAAGTTACTTATGGAATTGGGTCCCAAATCGTGGAGGCGGACGTTCATGAAAGCCATGGCGTCTCTAAGAAACTTCGATCCGGCCGGCTTAAAACCTCGCTCCAGGTGTTCAACAAAAACGACTGTTTCCACTTCTTTGGGGTTAGGGAGATCTTTTCCGAACCGGTGCGCCAGCCGATAACATTCTGAGGGTCCAAGTTGCCCGTTTTCACATAATCAGCTAGTATGGTGTCATCAACCTTGGTAGGAAGCCAGTCACTTTTGAAGACGGCGCCCATGCTACAAAGAAGTAAAGTATGAACTTACATGCCTCGAACATCTACTGTAAGGGGTGAAATAAGTTCATTTAACTCGCCAAGTACTTTGTCCATGGAATAAGGGAAGAGCTTGACCCGCCATATCAAAAGGCCGAGTTGAGTTACTATGGCGACTTACGGAGTGTGGCTATTCGCAAGAGCTGCGTTCTAAAGATGATGGAGATGTTCGTTCGAAATATCAAAGTGTAAAGACTACAAACAGCTTTCCGCAAACACTAGGTAAATGATGGATCTACCAGGCTGATGAAAAAACCTGAGAAAAATGACTGGATGCAGCAATTTATTACCAGGGCAAGATGACGCCCTTCGCTTGATGAAACACTATTCTAAAGATTCACAAGTAAAGGCGGATCAATAAAGGTATTCAAAGCATTGGCTATCTCATCGACATTCATGCTAATCAATTCGGGGTAGGCGACGTCTGCTTGCAAGGAACATCAAGAACATGGCAATGGCTGGAGCTTCAAGCAGAGATTGGATCTATTCCTAAAATGGGCGGAGGCCTAACCTGATGCTTTCGAACGAAAGAGGCCGACGGTGACGAAGGTTGTTGGAGAAGCACGGAGGTTCCGTCGAGGGAAGAGGTCTTCAGCGGCGGTGGAGTTCGTGGCGAACGGCGAGATGATCGACGATGATGCGGTGGTCAATGGCGGCAGACGGATCAGCCGCGGCGCGAAGCTTGACGACGGCGAAGGCCTATGGGCGACACCGAAGCTTCTCGGGCAAAGACGGAGAGTACGGTCGGCGGCGGAGTCCTCGGGAGGCGATGAGATTTCCTCGCAGCAATGATGGGGAGGAGGTTGGCGAGACTGGTATGTGGGAAGCACCAGTCCTGTCCCCCCCGTCTATTTATCAGGGCGGGCGCTGGAATCAAGGCGCCGTGAGCGGGAACCGCCGGGGAATAAAAAGATTCGCTATAAATGCGTGCCGAAGATTTTGGGATAACGATGCACTAAGATCCGTTGGAGTTGTGTCAGTCTTCCCAAAGATTGAGGGATAAGGAGAGGCCAACAAGAAATGGTTTGGCGACTTAATGAATTTTCGGTGCCAGATGGCGGGTTACAATTTCTGACATATGAAGAAAAATGAGGAATGAATCTCCTTCGACTAAGCGGAAGTATTGGCATGAAAAAGAAGTTCAAGTCAATTTGGGGCCTAATGTTGGGGATATTACCTGTGAATGACCCGCCCTAGTTGGGTCGGGTTACCAATTAGGCGATTCACCCAAACAGTTATTTGGGCCTTGTCCTGGCCGGATCAAGGTCGTGTGACGGTTTATGATTCCTGGGAGGTCTCCAAGCTTCGGAAGATGGCGACTTAGAGACCACAGGGGTCACGACTTGTAGGAAGGAAAGTATCCTTGTAAACCCTAGGGGTTCGACCTGTATATAAAGGCGAGTCCCAGGGGAGGAAAGGGCAGGTTAGAAATCATCAAGTGCCAGGTCTGGCGAGTTACGCCATCCTTGTAATCGAAGCCACATCAATACAAACCAAAGCATGACGTAGGCCTTTACCTCCTCACGAGGGGCCGAACCTGGGTAAATCGCCGTGTCTCTCCCTCTTAACCCCTTTGAGTCGCCACCAAGGTGCGATGGCTCCAGTACTAAGTCCTTTCACGAGGACATTTGCCGTGACAAAACCACGACAGTACTTGTTCTACTTGAGTAGTGACCATAGAGGCATGTTTACTCAAAAGCTTAAGATCATTGACATTTCTATCCACACAAGAACTTAAATGACTAAGCATACGAGCATTCTGTTCCAATTGTCTGCTAACATAATCATTGAAACTTTGTTGTTTGGCAACAAAGTTATCAAATTCATCTAGGGATAAGCTAGAAGGTTTATCAAAAGGAATATCACTCTCATTGAATCTACGAAGAGAATTTACCTCTACTACCTGTGTCGGGTTATGAAGACCATGTATGTCTTCGATGAGTGGTAGATTCTTAACATCTTCAGATTTAATATCTTTCTCTTGCATAGATTTCTTGGCTTCTTGCATATCTTCAGGACTAAGGAATAGAATACCTCTTTTCTTCGGAGTTGGCTTCGGAGGTGGTTCGGGAATGGTCCAAGCATTATAATTGCTCAAGATATAATTCAATAGAATTTCAGCTTGTTCCATAGTTCGTTCCCCGAAAACACAACCAGCACAACTATCTAGGTGATCCCTAGAAGCATCGGTTAGTCCATTATAAAAGATATCAAGTATTTCATTCTTCTCAAGAGGGTGATCAGGCAAAGCATTGAGTAACTGCACAAGCCTCCCCCAAGCTTGGGGGAGACTCTCTTCTTCAACTTGCACAAAGTTATATATATCCTGCAAGGCAGCTTGTTTCTTATGGGCAGGAAAATATTTCTCAGAGAAGTAGTAGATCATATCCTAGGGACTACGCACACAACCAGGAGCAAGACAAGTGAACCAAGTCTTAGCATCATCCTTTAGCGAGAAAGGAAACAACTTAAGAATATAGTAATGGTGAATCTTTTCCTCACTCGTGAATAGAGTGGCTATATCATTCAGCTTGGTAAGATGTGCTACAACCGTTTCAGACTCATAACCATGAAAAGGACCAGATTCGACCAAAGTGATTAACTCAGGGTCGACAGAGAATTCATAATCCTTATCAGTCACAAAGATGGGTGAAGTAGCAAAGTTAGGATCGTATTTCATTCTAGCATTCAGAGATTTTTCCTTCCACTTGCGCAGTAAATTCTCAAGATCATAGCTATCCTTACAAGCAAGAAAGTCCTTAGCTACCTCTTCCTCCATAACATAACCCTTAGGTATATCAGGCAATTCATATCTAGGAGAGCTAGTTCTAACAGGTGAAACAACAGGTTCTACTTGAATAATTTCAGTAGTTTCAGAAGTATCATCACATTCAGTAGCAACTCTAGCAATTTGTGCATCAAGAAATGCACCCAATGGCAAAGTAGTATCAAGCAAAGCATCATCATAAGCATCATGGATAGCAGAAATAGCATCATCAAGCAGAGGCGACACATCAAAATTTCTAGTAGGTGGTGGTGTCGCAAACTTACCCATAACTGAAAGTGAATCAAGTGCAGAGCTAGATGGCAGTTCCTTACCTGTCCTCATAGTTGAGGGCAAGATTTTAGTTTTTGGATCTCTCGGATTCCTCATAGTGATCAACACACGTAAATCCCAAGTGACTCAGAGAATAGAGCTTGGCCTCCCCAGCAACGGCGCCAGAAAATAGTCTTGATAACCCACAAGTATAGGGGATTGCAACAGTTTTCGAGGGTGGAGTATTCAACCCAAGTTTGTTGATTCGACACAAGGGGAAGCATAAGAATAGTTGAGTTGTCAATTCAACCACTCCTGAAAGACTTAGTATCTGCAGCAAAGTTTCAGGAGCAGAGTAGTGTGATAGCAATGGTAGCAACGGTAACAGTAGCAGAAGTGACAGCAGTAGCGGTAAAGTAACGTAGCAAGGACCGGTAGGAAAAGTCTCGTAGGCATTGGATCGGTGATGGATAATTATGCCGGATGACATTCATCATGTAACAATTATAACTTGGGGAGATATGTAACTAGCTCCAGTTTGTCAATGTAATGTAGGCATGCATTCCGTATATAGTCATACGTGCTTATGGAGAAGAACTTGCATGACATCTATTGTCAACTCCTCCCGTGGCAGCGGGGTCCTAATGGAAACTAAGGGATATTAAGGGTCTCCTTTTAATAGAGAACCGGAACAAAGCATTAGCACATAGTGAATACATGAACTCCTCATACTATGGTCATCTCCGGGAGTGGTTCCGGCTATTGTCACTCCCGGGTTGCAGGGTCATAACACATAGTAGGTGAATACAACTTGCAAGATAGGATCAAGAACACACATATATTGATGAAAACATAATAGGTTCAGATCTGAAATCATGGCACTCGGGCCCTAGTGACAAGCATTAAGCATAGCAAATTAGTAGGAACATCAATCTCAGAACATAGTGGATACTAGGGATCAATCCCCATCAAAACTAACTCAATTACATGATAGATCTCATCCAACCCATCACCGTCTAGCAAGCCTACGATGAGATTACTCACGAACGGTGAAGAGCATCATGGAATTGGCGATGAAGGATGGTTGGTGATGACGAAGGCGTCGATTCCCCCTCTCCGGAGCCCAGAACGGACTCCAGATCTGCCCTCCGTATCGTAAAATGCAATGAACTCTTCTCCCTGATTTTTTTCCGGTCAAAAGAGAATATATAGAGTTGGAATTGGAGGCTACACAGCCATGAGGGGCACACAAGCTTGCTAGGCCTGGCCAGGGGGGCGGGCCTGGTGGGCTTGTGAGCTCCTAGCTCTGTCCCTCCAGGTGATTCTTGTGCGAGTATTTTTTATATATTCCACAAAAAATCCTCGTAAATTTCCAGGTCATTCCGAGAACTTCTATTTCTGTGCAAAAACAACACCATGGCAATTCTGCTGAAAACAACGTGAGTCCGGGTTAGTTCCATTCAAATCATGCAAATTAGAGACCAAAACTAGGGGAAAAGTGTTTGGAAAAGTATATACGATGGAGACGTATCAGGGGGGGCGTCCCTGTGGCTTGTGGGTCCCTTGCAGGTCTCCTAACCCTATTATTCAGCCTATAAATTCCCAAATATGCCCCCATCGCTAAAAAGAGCAACAAAAATAGTTTTCCGCCGTCGAGAGCCTCTGTTCTTGTGAGATCCAATCTGGGAGCCTTTTTTGGTAATCTGCCGGAGAGGGAATTGATCATGGAGGGCATCTACATCAACTCCATTGCCCCTCCGATGATGCGTGAGTAGTTCACCACAGACCTATGAGTCCATAGCTATTAGCTAGATGGATTCTTCTCTCCTTGATCTTCAATACCATGTTCTTCATGATCTTCATGGATATCTATCCGATGTAATACTCTTTTGCGATGTGTTTGTCGAGATGTAATGAATTGTGGGTTTATGTTCCGATTATCTATGAATATTATTAATATTCTTTGAATTCTTATATGCATGATTTCATATCTTAGCAAGTCTCTTCGAGATATTGGTTTGGTTTGGCCAACTAGATTGGTAATTCTTGCAATGGGAGAAGTGCTTAGTTTTGGGTTCAATCTTGTGGTGTCCTCACCCAGTGACATAGTAGGGGTAGTGAGGAACGTATTGTATTGTATTGTTGTCATCCTGGATAGAAAAGATGGGGTTTTCATCATATTCCTTGAGTTTATCCCTCTACATCATGTCATCTTACTTAATGCGTTACTCTGTTCTTCATAAAGTTGATAATCTAGATGCAGGCATGAGTTGGTTGATGTGTGTAGTAATAGTAGTAGATGCAGAATCGTTCGGTCTACTTGACACGGGTGTGATGCTTATATGCATAATCATTGCCTTGGATATCTTCATAATTATTCGCTTTTCTATCAATTGCTCGACAGTACTTTGTTCACCCATCGTATTATTTTCCTTTATGAGAGAAGCCTCTAGTGAAACCTATGGCCTTCGGGGCTATTTTCCATATTATAATTTCAGATCTATAAACCAAAAACACCAAAAATACCTTGCTGCAATTTATTTACTTTTGTTTCTGCAATCTTTTATATCTATCTCTATCAGATCTCATCCTTGCAAATAACTCTAAAGGGATTGACAACCCCTTTTTAGCGTTGGGTGCAAGTGTTAGATTGTTTGTGTAGGTACTATGATTGGGCCCTTGCTTGTTCCTCCTACTGGATTGATACCTTGCTTCTCAACAAACTGAGGGAAATACTTATCTACTTTGTTGGATCACCCTTTCCTCTTCAAGGGAAAACCAACGCAAGCTCAAGAAGTAGTGGGCTTCTTTGGAGGAAGATGCGGGAGACGAAGAGGAAAATCGTCCTAAAGACACCAAGTATGCTTACCACGAGCACATGGCTCTTGCATCAAGGCAGTTTTGGGGCAACAAGAAAAACTCAAGGCCCAACTTCTCCAAGAACAACTCAAATGGGTCCAAGGGAAAGCAACGCGTGAGAACTTGCTAGAATTGTGGCAATGTGAGTCACTTTGTGGAAGATTGTCCCTATGAGCAGAGGGAAGACAATGGTGGCAAACTCATTCGCAAAGACAAAACCAAGTCCTTCCCAAACAAGAACAACTTCCCCAAGAACATGCACGACAAGGTGTTGGTGGATCAAGAAGAGTTCCTCTCCGATGAGGATGATAATGATGAGACAAGTGGTGAAGCGATGGGAATGACCATGGTGGCCATTGCATCCTCTTCTTCAAGCAAGGTGTCTCTCTTCAAGGCCACGAACGAGAACCGCATTACCAAGTGTGTGATGGCCAAGGCATCCAACAAGGTAACCTCTAACGCTCAAACTACCAACATCAAAGCTACCATTTCTGCTACCATGGATAGCGGAGATGAAAAGGAAGAGGTAGAGGAGGAGGAAAACTCCTTTGGTAAATTCATGAGACAACTCAAGGGTAAATCAAAGAAGCATTGTGTTGCTCTCTTGGAATAACTTGGAGAGGCTAATGACCTCATTGAATCTCATAAAGAAACTATCTCTACACTACAAGGTCATAGTCATGACTATGCTGATGAGATTGCGGATCTTTCTATTGCTCTTGAAAGAGAGCAAGGACTTCGTTTGACTCTTGAGGAGTCACATAAAGATGACCTTGCTAAGTTAAAGAAAGATCTTGATCATGCTATTGTTCTGACCCGTGTGCTTCAATCCGAAAAGAGTGTACTTTGGATTGATCATGTAAGACTCAAGGAAGAGCTTGCAACACTTGACAAGGATCCCAAGGCCTTGAAGAGTTCTCATGTGTATTTAAAAGAGTCGCATGCTCAACTCCAAGTAAAACTCACTAAGGAAATAGCTACTTGCTCTCCATTTGTTTTAATTGATAATATCCATGCTACTAACCCCTGTTGTGAGCATGCACATCTTGTGAAGGAGAACTGCAAATTATAAGAGTAGCTTTAGAAAGGCTTTGTGACATTGATCCAACGTGAAAATAATCTTAATGGCCTTTTGAGCAGTCAAAAGGAAGTGGTTGCAAAGGAAGGAGTTGGGTTTGCACCCAAGTCCAAGAAGAACAAGAAGAAGAAGACCAAGCAACCTCCCCAGCTTATGGAAAACTTTGTTAAATCTGGGGAGGGTACTCATGAGAAGAAAAGGGACCAAGATAAGGAAGGTAATGCCATGAAGGGCAATACTATCATAGCCTCAGACCGACGCTCAGAAGATTCCCTTTTATTTCGTTGCCGCCGTGTGATTATTAGTTTGTCGCACTCGTCCTCACATCATTCGCATCATCAACATTGCATCGGCACTCCGTTGTCGTCAGTCTTCAAAACTTGAATCTGTTATTAGTTGCTCCTTCTCTCCATTTGTGTCATTGAACGTTTTGAGACCAACCACACACGCACACGCTCGCGACATCGTTACAAATATTGTTTTTAAGAGTGTGTTTAAAACTTTCTCGGATTGTGTTGAAACTTGGCGTGCGGTCTTATGTTAATATAGATAGGCCGCCTGCCAAATTTAGTCACAATTGGAGTCCGTTTGATACCCGAACCGTTAAACTACAGCGACACTATAGCCGGTTAATCGTCGGAGGTTTCGATGTTTTAAAACGCGTGTCACGGGCCGCAATCTCCCTCTCTTGTCAGCCCAAGAGCCTCTACATAGCCTATCAAGCCCACCTAGCCTACCCTTCTGTTTTGAACCGTCCGATCGGAATCCAATGATCCGAAAACGAGCAAACACCCCAAACCTAACCTACCTGCTACATATAGCAGATGAAACCCTAACCAAGGGAGACAACTCCCACAATTCCTGCAATACCACCACCCACTACGTGCCTTCCTCGGGTTTCCCAACCAAGCCAACCAGCAAGGAGAGCCCGAGCTGACCCACCGTAGCTAGCCGCCCGATGGCCACCTCGCCCTGTTTTCCGTCCACGTTTCTGGCGACAAGAGCCCGTGGCTCCTTCGTCGCGTGTGCCTCGACACGCCGCTCGCCCGCAACACCGAGTGAAAGAATCGATATGGTTGACTAGAGGGGGGTGAATAGGCAACGACCACATTTTAATTAATCTTAGCAAGTTAGGGTTAGCAACATAAAGGTTCTCTAAAATGACAACAAGGAAGTGAACCTATATGATGCTACCTACTATAAGTACTAAGACAAGCAGGAGATAGACAATAACAAAAGCATACACAATGTAAAGGTTAGAGATAGCCGCGAGTGGAACCAATGAAGACGAGGATGTGTTACCGAAGTTCCTTCCCTTTGACACGAAGTACGTCTTCGTTGGAGCGGTGTGGAGGCACAATGCTCCCCAATAAGCCACTAGGGCCACCGTATTCTCCTCACGCCCTCGCACAATGCAAGGTACCGTGATTCCACTATAGGTGCCCGTGAAGGCGGCGACCGAACCTTTACAAACAAGGTTGCGGCAAACTCCACACAAAGCTTGGAGGATCGCAACAAGACCACGGAGCTTCATCACAATGGAATGTGGCTCCGAGGTGACCTCAACCGTCTAGGTTGCTCAAACACCCAAGAGTAACAAGATTCGCAAGGGATTAGTGGGGGGAATCAAGTTTCTCTTGGTGGAAGTGTAGATCTAGGCCTTCTCATCCAATCCCTAGGAAATCAACAAGTTTGATTGGCTAGGGTGAGAGATCGGGCACTTTTGATCTTAGGGAGCAAAAATGGAGCTTGGGAGGGTCAAAGGTAGGGTTCTAGAGCAAGAAGAACCCTTTATATAGTGGGGGGGGGGAATCCAACCGTTTTCCCACTTACAGCCCGAGCCCAGCGGTACTACCGCTGGGTCCAACGGCACTATCGCTGAGCCCATGGTAGTGCAGAGGCACTACCGGGCCAACCACCGCTAAGAAAGTCTTCGCAAAAAGTCCGACGAAGTACAACCGCTAGGAAGGCGGTACTAAGTTCCTGGAGCGGTACTACCGCTCACCAGGGGTGGTACTACCCCCACCACAGCCGTAATACCGCCAGCTCTAGGGGTACTACCGCTAGGGCTAGCGGTACTACCGCCAGCTCTGGCGGTACTACCGCTAGGGGGCAGCGGTACTACCTCTAGGAGACCTTTTTGCAAGAAGAGATAAACCAGAGATGGAGACAGCTCCAAAGTTGCAGGGAAAAGGGGATGGAGATAAAGTGTGTGTGTGCAAAATTGATTCCACCCAAACCTTTCCACTACGGACCCCCTCTTAATAGTATGGCGTTCCTACGACTCAAAGACCAAGAGAATCATAGAGGACACCGTGCTTCTGTTCCACGGAGGGTGCGGAATCGTCTTGTGCCGTTGACATGTATTATCTGAAAGCTTAATGCACACGATTATTCCTTTCGGGACTGTCATCAATCACCAAAATTACTTAGGCATAAATATGCCCTAACAATCTCCCCCTTTTTAGTGGATTGATGACAATACCGGATTTGCACAGTAGAGAGCATGTGAACATAAAGATAAATAATAGAGATAATTGAAGAGCATATGACTCACAACATATGATAAAAATAAGTCTCACATCACACAAAGCAAAGATAGCAAACACGATCAAACCAAGTTCAGAGCAAACACGATAAAGATAAGCAAAGCTAAAGCAAAGCGCAAATCCAGCTCCTAGACTCTCTCCCCCTTTGGCACAAGACACCAAAAAGGGGCACACCTAACGACACAGGTGGTCACTCTGCATCCTCATCATCCCCAGACGCGTCCGTGGCATCCGGATCCTGCTCGTCCTGCTCCTCCTCAAAGTCCTCCTCAGAAGCCTCCTCCTAAGCATCACACCCAGTCCACTGATAACCTTGAGCCCTCATCCAATCAGACTCTGGAGTGATGTCGTCCTCTGAGCCGCTTGACATAGCTACATCAAGGGTCCTTAAGACACGCTTGTGCCTGTGACGGTTCTCCTTCTGGGCCACATGAGACTGATATTGTCCCTTGTCCTCCATACAGAAGAGAGTCTTCATTTGATCCTTCACTTTCACTGCCCAAGATGGCATAGCAGAAGAGCGGGTCTATGAAGCAGGTCCTCCTCCAGCAGCAGTCTCTGTGTCCGTGTCCATGTGCTGAGAAGAAGTTGATGCGTTGGCCCATTTGTCTTTGATAGGGAGCTTGATAGGATCATGCACAAAATAGTCAGCCTGAATAGGGAAGGGATCTACCAGATAGACATCGTGCCACCTCTTCTGAATATAGGCAAACAAGTAAGGCCCGTAGATTGGAACCTTGCGGTTCATGATGCAGTTCCAGAGCTCATTGAACATCACATGGGCAATATCGAGAGGCGCAGTATCCTTAGTCATAGCCTCCTCACATAGCAGAAGCATCTCAGCTAGATGACCATGCACCTCGTCAAAGTTGCCAATACGAGGAAATAGAGTGTTGCGGAAGACCCGATGCATGATATCCAGATGCGTGCGGAGCACACCTTTCTTGACGTAATGTTGTTGCAGCCTGTCCTTGGGGTTGGCAGTAGATGAAGCAGGAGCATCAGGACGCATCCCAAGGACAATTTCGTCCCCCTGAAAGTCGACTTTGAGAAACTGCATGATCTCTGTCCAGGAACCAATCATCTTCTGAGTACCGGTCATCCAAGTCATGGTGCGCACGTCATCAGGTGCAAAGTGAACAGTGACATAGAACTGGGCCACAACATCTGGATCAAAGTCTTGCCTGAAGGTGATGATCTCTGTAAGGCCAAGCTTTTCAATCAAGGAGAGAGCCTCACCAAAGTTGTCCGGATTCCGTCGAAGGTGAGCAAGGTCAATCCACTGTACTGGGACAAATATCTTCTTGAAGGTCTTCATGATGTCACCATAGATCATGCAGTGATCCCGTGACCAAACATGCTCGATGTTCTTGTTATGTGCCTTGTCTTCAGGATAGGGATTGCGGGTGCGGAATGCCAGAAAATCCCTAGGGGGCATAGTGCGAACGTTGATCCCTTTGTTCTTGGTAGCAGTCTTCTTGAAGGACCTCTTCTTGGGAGTCATACCGGAAGTGGCGGAATCCTCTGGAGCCTGTGAAGTACGATACTGCTTCGCTTGGGTGTTACGTGCGGGATTCGAGTGGCGAGCACCACCTGTGACACACAAGACACACACACCAAAATAAGCGACAGGAGGAGTCAAGGCAATGGTCAAAAGAATCATAAGAAGAAACACACATTGCCAACCACAAAGAAAAAGAAATGAAAATAAGAAAAATAGCCTCCTGGCGGTAGCACCGCTGGGGTCCTGGCGGTAGTACCGCTACCCCTGGCGGTAGTACCGCTAGGGAGTTAACTTTAAAATCTGAATATAAAGAAACTCACAAAAACTGCTAGATTTGATTCAAGAGATCCATGGCTAATACATAAACTCACTACAAGAAACACCATAGCCCTAACACATGGGGACCTCAAGAACATCTAGATGGAGACACGCCTAGTCAAAGGGATGCAAGTTTTAGATCTAATCCAAGAGAGGTATGATAAGAACTACTTGATCTAAAACATGGAGAACTAGGGAATGTCAAAATAAATGCAATGAATCATAAAACCTAAACTCCCCTAAGATATCTCCTTCGTTCTATCCAAAAACGAAGCACAAATCATAGCCATGGATCCAAATCACCAAGCTCCTAACCCTAGAACAAGAAAACACCAACCAAGAGAATAAGGAGAGGAGATTTACCGGCGTCCATGGCACTTAACGGAGGAAGAAGGAGAGGAGCAAACCCTCCAACTCAAGGGAGAGAAGGGGTTCCGCAGAGAGAGTTCCAAACGGGGCGAGTTCGGAGTAGAGGAAGGGAGAGCCACCAGGAAGAAGAATCAGGGCAAGAAAAACGGGCTCCCCCTCCTTTATATAGCCCAAGGGGTACGGGTCCAGCGGTAGTACCGCCAGGGTCCTAGCGGGAGTACCGTTGTCCTGGCGGTAGTACCGCTCCCCCTGGCGGTAGTACCGCTTGGGTCCTAGCGGTAGTACCGCTCCCCCTTGAGACAACCCTAAAAAGCCCTGGTCAAGTCCTGATAGGCTGGGGTCCTGGCGGTAGTACCGCTACCCCTGGCGGTAGTACCACTCAAAATGACACAACGAGACATAGGATTTCGTGGAAATGACGTGGGCAACGACTAGTCAGTGTAATAACAAGATAACACCAGCAAGGTATATTGACTAGTCATTTTGTATCCTTTCTTCCATATGAGAGAAAGGTGGGGCGGTGGCCGAGGCCACCTATGTTTGAGGCAAAGGTATGACACCGCGAAGAATTATCCTTGGGTTCATGACCAACGCTCGTCTTTGAAGCACAAGTGCCATTTAGAATGGCCAAAGTGAAAGACTTGATCAATTTATGCATAATGGGGGGAGAGAAAGTTCGTTGAGAGAACAACACTCCCCCTATGTCCATGCCTACACCTAGAACAAGATGTAATGCATAGTGAGGTGCAAAGTGCCTAGTTTCAATCCACATTACTTGAATCAATGATATTTAGCTCATGCCTTAACTCCCGGAACCTTGCTTCATCTAGGGGCTTAGTGAAAATATCTGCAAGTTGCTCTTCAGTGTTGATGAAGTGAACTTCAATATCACCTTGCTTGATATGTTCACGAATGAAGTGATGGCGAATATCAATATGCTTGGTCTAGCTATGTTGCACCGGATTGAGGGAAATCTTGATAGCACTTTGATTGTCACATAGAGGAGGCACTTTGTCACAAGTGACACCGTAATCCTTTAAAGTTTGCCTCATCCATAGCAATTGTGCACAACAACTTGCACCTGCCACATACTCAGCTTCGGTGGATGATAGTGAGACGCAATTCTGCTTCTTTGAAGACCAACTTACGAGTGAGCGACCAAGGAATTGGCATCCTCCAGAAGTTGACTTCCTCTCCACACAATCTCCTGCCCAATCTGAGTCAGAATAGGCCACTAGGTTGAAGTTTGCTCCTTTGGGATACCATAGACGAAAGTTTGGGGTATGAGCCAAATATCGAAAGATTCGCTTAACAGCCATAAAATGACTTTCTTTTGGTGCGGATTGAAGCCGTGCACAAATCCCTACACTCAACATAATATCCGGTCTAGATGCACAAAGATAAAGGAGGAATCCAATCATGGAGCGATATACCTTTTGATCCACTTCTTTACCATTGGGATCACTGTCAAGCTTGCATCTTGTTGGCATGGGGAACTTGACCGGCTTGACATCCTCTAGCTCAAACCTCTTGAGAATGTCTTGAGTGTACTTGGCTTGTTTGATGAAGGTACCTTCTAAGCCTTGTTTAATCTCAAATCCGAGGAAGAACTTCAACTCACCCATCATAGACATCTCAAATTTCTCGGTCATTAGTGCAACAAATTCTTCATTGAAAGAATCGTTAGGAGAACCAAAAATGCTATCATCAACATATAGTTGCATATGAACAAATCCCCTTTAACCCTCTTAGTAAAAAGAGTGGGATCTATCTTCCCAATTTCAAACCCACGATCTTGTAACAACTCAGTAAGGTACTCATACCACGCACTCGGGGCTTGTTTAAGGCCATAGTGTGCCTTATTAAGTTTGTACACATGATTGAGGAGCTTGGGATGTTCGAATCCTCGGGGTTGTTTGACATAGACCAACTCATTTAAAGGACCATTAAGAAAAAGCACTTTTCACATCCATTTGTTGTAATCTGAAATTATAATGAGAAGCAAATGCAAGCAGCATGCGAATAGATTCTAGATGAGCAACAGGGGCAAAGGTTTCACCGTAGTCGATACCCTCGACTTGGGAGTAGCCTTGAGCCACCAATCTTGCCTTGTTTCGAATCACAATCCCATTGGCATCTTGCTTGTTTTTAAAAATCCATTTGGTCCCGCTGACATTATGTTCCTCCTTTGGTCTTGGCACTAAATCCCAGACTTGATTACGCTCGAAGTTGTTGAGTTCTTCATGCATGGCCATAAGCCAATCCTCATCATCGAGCGCTTCCTGTACCTGTTGTGGTTCACAATACGAAACAAATGCGCGATGCTCACAATAATTCCAAATTTGTTGACGAGTGGATACTCCCCTTTTCAAACTGCCAAGCACATTCTTCATAAGATGTGACTTGACTCTTAGCTTCTTCGCAATCTTGGCTGCGCGACGCTCCAAGAGTTCTGCATTGGATAACTGGGGAGCATCGACTTGATTACTTTGCTTGCCCTTGCGTTTTGAACCTCCCTTGGCACCAGTAGCCCTTTTTGGCGCTGCAGAAGGGAATTGAGAGACGGCATCCTGATCAACTTGATTTTCGACTTGAGCAGGTTCACTGGTTTGTCCTTGTTCTTGTGGTTGCTCTTGATCTTGATCTTGTTCTTCTATTTGGTCTGGATCTTGTAGTTGCACTTGATCTTGATCTTGAGCAGGTTCGGAACCTTGGGTAAGCGCTTGTACATCATGGGACACATCACCATCTTTGGGCAATTGATCTTGTCCTTGAGCTTGTTCAACTAGTTGAGGGTCTTCTCTTTGTTCATCGGAAGCGTGTGGGGCTTGTGAGGATGATGGCTCCACTTGAGTAGAGCATTGTCCTTCTCCTTCGGCCACAAGGGGTTCCTCAATGGGGAGTATTTGACCAATCCCCATTCTTCTTATGGCTTGGGGAGAAATTTCATCACCTACATCACAGAGACCACTTTGCTCCACTTGGGAGCCATTATTTTCATCAAACTCCATGTTACACGTCTCCTCAATGAGCCCGGTGGACTTGTTGAGGACACAATAAGCATGAGAGTTTGTAGCATAACCAACAAAGATGCCCTCTTGTGCTCTAGAATCAAATTTAGCTAAACGTGCACCTTTCTTGACAATGAAACACTTACAACCGAATACCCAGAAGTACTTGAGATTGGGTTTGTTTCCGGTGAGAATCTCATATGGGGTCTTGTTCAAGCCTTGGCGGATATAGAGCCGATTGGACACATGACATGCTGTGTTTATGGCTTTAGTCCAAAAGTTATATGGAGATTTGAATTCTGCCATCATTGTTCTTGCATCATCCATCAATGTCCGGTTCTTCCTTTCCGCCACACCATTTTGTTGAGGGGTATATGGTGCTGAATATTGATGTTTTATTCCCTCATCACCTAGAAACTCATCCAAGGTGTAGTTCTTGAACTCGGTGCCGTTGTCGCTTCTAAGCATCAAAATCTTTGCTTCATGTTGACGTTGAGCTTCATTAGCAAAGTTGATGAAAGTTTGTTGAGTCTCACTCTTCCTCTTGAAGAAATATACCCAGGTGTATCTTGAGTAGTTATCAACAATCACCAAGCAGTACTTTCTGCCCCCAATACTATCAAATGATGGAGAACCAAAGAGATCCATATGAAGGAGCTCCAACGGCCTCTTAGTGTAAATGAGAGTCGTTGGACGATGAGCAGTTTCATGAATCTTTCCTTCAATGCAGGCACTACAAGCACGATCTTTGGCAAAACTCACATTCGTTAGTCCACGAATATGGTACCCCTTGAGGAGACTTTTCAAAGATCTCATATTGACATGAGCTAGTCGGCAATGCCAAAGCCAGCCCACATCAACTTTAGCCATTAGACAAGTCGCAGTCTTAGTGGGTCGCTTTGAAAATTTCACCACATAGAGACCATTTTCGACATATCCAACATAGGCTACTTTAAGAGTCTTGCTCCACCAAAGGACCACAGTATCAAGATTAAATAATGTGGAAAAACCCATAATTGCAAGTTGACGAACCGAAAGTAAATTGTAAGCAAGGGACTCAACAAGCATGACCTTCTCAATAGATAACTCTTGAGAGATGACCACCTTACCGAATCCCAATACCTTTGACGATGATGCATCGACGAATTAGACATGGGTGGGCATAGATGGAGAAGGATGCACATCCACCACTAAGTCCTTGCTTCCGGTCATATGATTTGTTGCTCCACTATCGAGCAACCATGACACCCCACCGGAAGCAAACTCCTGCAATAGGTCAAGGCTTGGTTTTAGGTACCCATTTTTGAATGGGTCCTTTAATGTTAGAGACAAGGGTCTTAGGAACCCAAATAGCCCATTCAATGGACTCATAGTAAGAACCAACAAATTTGTCTTAAACATGCCCATCACCAGCACGACATAAAGCATAGGAAGGATTGAGTTTGCCGGTTGTGTTGGTAGGAATGGTTTTGCCCTTCGTGACGCTACCATCGTCCACCTTATTCCTGTTCACCTCCTGAGTCCCTTCGCCCTCTTTGACAAAGATGTCCATGAGGTAGGGGATCATTTGTTCTTGTTCTTCCTTTTTCTTTTTGACTTGGATGTAAGTCCAAGTCCCTCTTTTACTACCACACTCTTTTGATTTCTCAAGAGGTCGTTCAGGTTCTTCTCGCCTTGGATGCATCACACAAGGCCCTTCTCAAGTTTCTCCTTCAACTTTGCATTTTCCTCCACAAGATGTACATGCTCACAACAAGGGTTAGTTGTACAAGTATTATCAATTAAAATGAAAGGAGGACACGTAGAGATTTCCTTGGTAAGCTTTGCTTGGAGTTGATCATGAGACTCTTTCAGGGAGAAATGAGCACCTTTCAAGACCTTGTGAGCCTTGTAAAGTGTGTCAAACTCCACTTTCAGTCTGTCATGGCGAACCCCAAGAGCATCCTTTTCAGACTTAAGCATACGAGTAAGAACAGTAGCATGATCTAGTTTCTTTTGCACTTTAGCACAGTCATCATTGTATGACTCCTCAAGAGCCAACGAAGAGTGCGCTCCTTTTCTAGTGCAATAGATAGTTTAGCAATCTCATCAGCATAGTCACGACTATGTCCTTGAAGCTCGGAGATGGTCTCCTCATGAGACTCGGTGAGGTCATTAGCCTCACCCAGTTGTTCCAAGAGAGCAACAAAGTGCTTCTTGGGTTCTCCCTTGATCGTGCACAGAAACTTGTCAAGATCATGCTCATTAAGTTCCACAACATCACTATCATCAACACAACTCAACAAGGAAGGAGCAGTAGTGGTATTGGTCTTAATGATGGGGGTTACCTGATCGATACCTTTGGCCATGAGGCACTTGGCGATGTGGTTCTCGTTGGGGGCATTGAAGAGAGACACATTCTTGGGAGAAGGGGTGGCAATGGCGACAGTTGCGGTTGCCACCATATCGCCATCGTCATCATCATCGAAGGGGTACTCTTCAAGTGCCACCATACCCTTTGGGTGGGATTTCTTCACAAAGTTGTTCTTGTTTGGGAATGACTTGGTATTGTCTTTACGAATGAGATTGCCCCCGTTGTCTTCTCTCTTCTCATAGGGACATTCTGCCACGAAGTGACTCACATTACCACAATTATAGCATGTCCTCACTCGTTGCTTGGATTTGAACCCACTTGAGTTGTTCTTGGTGAAGTTGGGTCTTGAGTTCGTCTTGTTGCCCCAGAATTGCCTTGACGCAAGAGCCATGTGCTCGTGATAAGCATACTTAGTGTCTTCAGGGCAGCTCTCCTCTTCCTCATCCTCTTCTTCTTCTTCAAAAGCATCTTTTGCCTTTAAAGCAAGGTTGGGTGAAGCTGTCTTTGAGCAAACTCGAGCAAGTGCATTGTCAGTTGTCTCGTTCATGATTGACATTGCAATGAATTCATCCAACACCTCACTGAAAGACAAGGAGTGGAAATCTGGTCGTTGGCGAATGACTGATGACATGGCTTTGTTGAAAGGCATGATGGCCTCCAGAAACTTGCGCTTGACCCATGTATCATCCACATCCTTGCTCCCATGATCCTTGAGAGCCACAGCAATAGTAGTCACCCTTTGATAGAGATCACGAGGGTCCTCATATTCCTTCATCACAAACTCATCGGCCTTATCAAGTATCACTTCATAGTTGGACTGTTCAATGCTTGAGCTTCCCTTGTACAACACCATAATGTGCTCCCAACAGTCCTTAGCGAGAGTGAAGGGGCGCAAGTGAGGAAGATCTTCAGGAGGTACTGTGGACTGGAGAATAAACAATGCGGAGTGATTATATTGATTGTCCGCTTCTTCTCTTGGAGTGAGGTTGCTTGGGTCATGGGGATAGTAGCCTTGCTCGATGATTCTCCATAAATTTGTTGAGCTGTGATTCAAATGAGACTAATAGAAAATACCCAGTTAGCAAAATCACCCTTTACAAGCTTAGGAGGAGGACCAACAGGGTTAAGACGCGGTGTGGGAACATGTCCTCCATAGACCATGGGAGGTGGAACAGAGGCATAAGTTCTAGTCCCATCATTTTCGATAGGAGGAGAAGGTTGCATACCTTTAGTCGTTTCCTTAGAGGAATTGGCCTCCGAATCTGTGTTCGCGGGTTTAACCACCAACGCCGGTTCGGGAGAACCTTTAATTCCCTCAATTAACTCTTTAAGCATGATCTTGACTTCGTTCGTCAATGACGTCTTGAGGGAGGCCATAGCCGTATTCAAGTCGTCCCTTGTGACCGAAGTCAAGTCCATGGCCTCAGGTTGCCCATGGGGAACTCCCTCGTCATCTTCCATACTCCTAGGGTGGTGAAACCCTTAATAAACAGACGTGGCTCTGATACCAATTGAAAGGATCGATATGGTTGACTAGAGGGGGGGTGAATAGGCAACGACCACTTTTTAATTAATCTTAGCAAGTTAGGGTTAGCAACATAAAGGTTCTCTAAAATGATAACAAGGAAGTGAACCTATATGATGCTACCAACTATAAGTACTAAGGAAATCAAGAGATAGACAATAACAGAAGCATACACAATGTAAAGGTTAGAGATAACCGCAAGTGGAACCAATGAAGACGAGGATGTGTTACCGAAGTTCCTTCCCTTTGACAGGAAGTACGTCTCCGTTGGAGCGGTGTGGAGGCACAATGCTCCCCAATAAGCCACTAGGGCCACCGTATTCTCCTCACGCCCTCGCACAATGCAAGGTACCGTGACTCCACTATAGGTGCCCTTGAAGGCGGCGACCGAACCTTTACAAACAAGGTTGGGGAAAACTCCACACAAAGCTTGGAGGCTCCCAACAAGACCACGGAGCTTCACCACAATGGAATGTGGCTCCAAGGTGACCTCAACCGTCTAGGTTGCTCAAACACCCGAGAGTAACAAGATCCGCAAGGGATTAGTGGGGGGAATCAATTTTCTCTTGGTGGAAGTGTAGATCTAGGCCTTCTCAACCAATCCCTAGGAAATCAACAAGTTTGATTGGCTAGGGAGAGAGATCGGGCACTTTTGAGCTTAGGGAGCAACAATGGAGCTTGGGAGGGTCAAAGGTAGGGTTCTAGAGCAAGAAGAACCCTTGATATAGTGGGGGGGGGAATCCAACCGTTTTCCCACTCACGGCCCGAGCCCAGCGGTACTACCGTCAACACTCGAGCGGTACTACCGCTGGCTGCAGCGATACTATCGCTTGCACTCCAGCGGTACTACCGCTGGATGCAGCGGTACTACCGCTGAGCCCATGGTAGTGCAGAAGCACTACCAGGCCAACCACCGCCAACAAAGTCTTCGCAAAAAGTCCGACGAAGTACAGCCGCTAGGAAGACGGTACTAAGTTCTTGGAGCGGTACTACCACTAACCAGGGGCGGTACTACCGCCAGCTCTAGCGGTACTACCGCTAGGCCCAGCGGTACTACCGCTAGGGAGAGCGGTACTACCGCTAGGAGACCTTTTTGCAAGAAGAGATAAACCAGAGACGGGGACAACTCCAAAGTTGCAGGGAAAAGGGGATGGAGATAAAGTGTGTGCGTGCAAAATTGATTACACCCAAACATTTCCACTACGGATCCCCTCTTAATATTACGGCGTTCCTATGACTCAAAGACCAAGAGAATCGTAGAGGACACCGTGCTTCTTTTCCATGGAGGGTGCCGAATCGTCTTGTGCCGTTGACATGTATTATCTGTGAGCTTAATGCACACGATTACTCCTTTACGGTACTGTCATCAATCACCAAAATTACTTAGGCAGAAATATGCCCTAACACCGAGCTCGCCTGCATGCGAGACCTCGCCGTTCCCTGCTGCCGCTGGAGCACCGTGAAGATGCGTCCCCATCGCCTCGCGCCCTCCTCCTCCTGCAGCTATCTCTCTCCCTGGTCTCATCTCTCTCTATTCTCTCTCTCTCTCACACACAAGGACCTCCACAGCTAACCCCACCATGGATGATCTCGCCGCCCTGTAGCTCGCCGTCCGCCGCCGATCTTCATCGGAACCGGCCAGCATCGGCCGGTCCCCGGCATGTGTCAGTCCTGTCGGAGCCCCAAGTCCCACCATGCCCTTGACCGTCGTCGAAGCTCTACATAATTGTTGTACTGCTTCGGCAGTTGCAGATGCAACGAAGGACGAGCGCCTCCCTCCCCGTCTGCTCTGCCCGTGCTATCTCATGGGAGAACACTGACACAGCCGGATCCGGACGTCGTTCCCCTTAGGGCTGCCCCAACGCTCTGGCTCGCCTTCGCTGAACGTTGCCCCGAGCACAGTAAGTCTGGCCGTGTTTCTTCTGGTTTTCGTCAGGTACAACAAGGCTGTGTTGAGTTTTCAGTTTCAGATCCGTCCACAGGCATGGCCACGTGTGTAGCTCCATTAGAGGGGGCCCGGTTCTAGTTCAAACGCACTGCTCCAACCTAGCTCGTAAACCGCGCATGCATGCATCGAGGAGGTGCTCGGTTCGATACCGAGTTACCCAAATTTTTCTCTAGTTCCATACTATTGTTGTACAAACTTGCACCCTGCCATTTAGCTCATTCATGTAGATTTGATAGGGTACATTATCAGTAGGACCGTAGCCTAGGTGGTGTGTGAGCAGAGCTAGCACTAGTAGGTCTTGGGTTCGAGTTTCATTGGATTGCACACACACCCGCATGGGCCAACGTCAGTGCTGGGCTTGTACAATGTTGTACTTTCGGTCCGTTAGTAATTTTTTTGTCCAACGGATTTAGTCAATTACCAGGGTTTTTTTGATTTCAGATTATAGGCATATTTTAAAGTGCTTATAACTTTTAAACCGTGTGTCGGATCAAAATAAGTTATATATGTAAAACGTGTAGAATTTTGTGTAGATTAATATTTTCCATCTCTCATGCACATTTAAAACTATTAACCTTGTTGTTTGCTTTGTTTTGCATGCTGTCGTACTAAAGCGGTTTAATTCGTAGCTAGTTAACTGTAGCTCCGATGGACATGGGTTATATATGTAAACCGACTAGAATGACATGTAGTTTCACGTGAACCAATTTATTTTTCTCTTGAATGTGTTTAGCAAAGATCTGGAAAGATTTCAAAGTTAACATGTGGGGTCATTTCGGAGATGCTATATGTCATTTCCGACCTTATTTAAAAGGCCTAGATAGGTAGTTTATTTATGCTTCACCTCTTGCCATGTTAACAACATTTTAAAACTGCCGTGTACGTAATCGAGAGTGAACTAAGTAATTAGAATGTGGAGTTTCATCAATATGCAACTCGTTGCATATTGAGCTTCACTTAAGGTGTAGGTTTGATTGTTGTGAATTGCCATGCCATGCCTTGCATATTTGAAATGGACATGCATCATATTAGGTTGTGCATCATATCATGCATGTGCCGTGGTGAATATCATGTGTTGATTCTTGTTTCCGGTTTGCTTCTTCTCGTTATAGTTCCGCAAGCGTGTCGGAATGTGAGGATTCGTTCGACTACGTCGGTTCGTTTTCTTCACGGATTTTTCTTCTTCCAAGCGGGATCACACGCAAGATGATCATTTCCCTAGATACTATTACTATCAATGTCATGCTAGTTGTCTCGTTTCTTTCGCTATGTCTTTCTTCCTACCACTTGCTTAATAAGCCTCCCAACATTGCCATGAAAACCCTCTAACCTTTCCAGAACCCAGCAAACCAATGTTTGGCTATGTTACCGCTTGCTCAGCCTTTTGACAGCGTTGCTAGTTGCACGTGCAGTTGCTTCCATCTGAAAACATGGGTTCCTTGTTATATCACAATTTTATTGCTAATTAATTTAATGCACCTATATACTTGGTAAAAGGTGGAAGGCTTGGCCTTCTAGCCTGGGGTTTTGTTCCACCGTTGCCACCTTAGTTTCAGCTACCGGTGTTATGTTCCATGAATGAGCGCTCCTAACATGCTGGGGCTGTTATGGGTACCCCCTTGACTTTCGTTTTAGGATAAAACTAGTCTAGCAAGGCCCAACATTGGTACTATATTTTCCCAACATAATAATATTGATAAGTAATTTGACGCATAGGGAGTTAGCGCTACCCGAGGAGTAATTCAACATAATGCAGGGGAACTAGTGCTGCTGGTGCTGGTCCAAACTAGAGCCGTTTGTGGGGCCAACTCAGGGGGCAACTCGGGAGATTTCTATCAAGCTACCGTACAATGTGCTTATCCGTCGTGTCCTAGGAATGAGATATGCGGCTCCTATCGAGATCGTCGACATGCTGGGCGACCTTGCTGGACTTGTTTTACCTTTCTCGAGCGTCTTGTGCAAGTGATTCCGAGGATACTTTGGCTATCTCGAGGTTGAGGTTTTCCAATAGGAACCCGAGGAGATCATGGGTTTCCCCTGATCGAGGTTAGTCCGTCGCAGCATGTGGTAGTTTGTGATGGACTAGTTGGAGCACCCCTGCAGATTTAAATCTTTCAAAAAGTCGTGTCCGTGGTTATGTGGCAAACTTGGAAACTTTGTTTAACATCCGGTTCAAGATAACATGAAGTATACTTAATTAAAAACTTGCCAACTGTGTGCGTAACCGTGACAGTCTCGTTCGTGAGCTCCTTCTCCAACTTAGGACATGGTGGGGTTATGTTTGACGTAAGTAGGTGTTCAGGATCATACATTTGATCATCGTTAGTTCACGTCTGATTATGCGCACACCATCCCCCTCTTATTCTTGTACTCGTAAGTTAGCCACCTCAAATAAATGCTTAGTCGCTTGCTGCAGCCTCACCATTTAACCATACCTCAACCATTAAGCTTTGCTAGTCTTGATACCTTTGGAAATGAGATTGTTGAGTCCATGTGGCTCACAGGTTACTACAACAATAGTTGTCGGTTTATGTAATGTGATGTTTGGATGTGAGCAATGATTATTTTATTTGGTGTTTCTTCTTCTTCAATCTAGGATGGGTTCTAGGTCGGCAGCCTGGGGTAGCAAGGATGGACGTCGTTCCTCTGTCGGTTTTTTTCGTCCGTAGTCGGGCCCTGCTCTTCTACTTGGTCATTGTGTATGATGATGTATTGATGTGATCTTGATGTAGCTTGTGGCAAGTGTAAGCCAATTCCATATACTCATCTCTTCAGCACATGTAGTTGCAATCATATCCATTCTTGCAAAACGACGAGATGCGCTTCTATCCCTGTCGAGGCCCTCGTGCCAAAATAAGAATAGGATCGCATCTTGGGCGTTACAAATACCCCTCTGCCCGACACAACCGGCGATTTTAACCCCTCTTAAGTTTTGTGTCGTGCTAGTGATGGGAATGTTTTTGCTACGTATGTTGGTTCTTATGATGAGTACATTGAATGGTCTATTTGGGTTCCAAGGACCCTTGTTACTAACCTGAGAGGACCCATTAAAGAATGGTACCTAAATCCAAGCATTGATCTTATGAAGGAGTTTGCTTCCGGTGAGGTGTCCTGGTTGCTTGTTAGTGCAGCAACAAATCATATGACCGGAAGCAAGGACTTGGTGGTGGACGTTCATCTTGACCCATCCATTGCCACCCCAAGTCTCCTTTGGTGATGATGCGATTTCAAAGGTATTGGGTCTTGACAAGGTGGTAATTTCTTCGGAACTTACCATTTAAAAGGTTATGCTTAGTGAGACCCTCGCATACAATTTACTTTCCGTTCATCAACTTGCACTTATGGGTTTTAGTACCTTATTTGGCATTGACTATGTGGCCCTTTTGTGGAGCAAGACTCTTAAAGTAGCCTTTGTTGGGCATGTTGAGAACGGTCTCTATGTGGTTAAATTTCTGGAGGGACCCACTAAGACCGCGACTTTCGTGACGGTTAAAGTTGATGTGGGATGGATTTTTCATCGCCGGCTATCCCATGTCAATATGAGATCTTTGCAAAGCCTCCTCAAAGGGGATCACGTTCTTGGACTAACAAATGTGAGTTTCGCCAGAGATCGTGCTTGCAGTGCCTGTATTGAAGGAAAGATTCATGAGACAGCTCACCACCCCACGACTATCATCTACACAAAAAGGACCTTGGACTCCTCCACATGGATCTCTTTGGTCCTCTATCCTATGATAGTATTGGGGGAAGAAAGTATTGCTTGGAGATAGTGGATGATTACTCAAGATATACCTAGGTATACTTTTTCAAGAGAAAGAGTGAGACTCAACGAACCGTCATCGACTTTGCTAATGAAGCTCAATGCCAACATAATGCAAACATATTGATGATTAGAAGTGACAATGACACCGAGTTCAAGAATTACACCCTAAATAAATTTCTGAGTGATGAAGGAATAAAGCATCAATATTCTGCACTTTACACTCCTCAACAAAATGGTGTGGCGGAAAGAAAGAATCGGACGTTGATGGATGCAGCAAGAACCACGATGGCAGAGTTTAAATCTCCATATAACTTTTGTGCCAAAGCCATCAACATGTCATGCATCCAATCGGCTCTACCTTTGCAAAGGCTTGAACAAGACTCCATATGAAATTCGTACCAGCAACAAGCCCAACCCCAAGTACTTCCAGGTGTTTGGCTAAAAGTGTTTCATTCTTAAGAAATGTGCTCGATTGTCTAAATTTGAACCTAGAGCACAAGAGGGCATATTTGTTGGTTATACTTCAAACTCTCTCGCTTACCGTGTCCTCAACAAGTTCTCAGGACTCATTGAGAAGACGTGTAACGTGGAGTTTGATGAGAATAATGGCTCCCAAGTGGAGCAAAGTGGTCTTTGTGATATAGGCGATGAAATTCCTCCCCAAGCCATAAGAAGAATCGACATAGGACACTTCCTGCCCATTGAGGAACCCCTTGTGTCTGAAGGATAAGGACAATGTTCCATTCATGTGGAACCATCACTAACACAAGACCCACACGCTTCCAAAGAACACTCTAAAGGCCCTCATCTCCGTCATCCCTATCAAGGAGAAGATCAATCTCACGATGGTCCTGCACCAAGTGATGTCCTTGATCTAGTTCACCCCTCTAAGGATGCTCAAGATGAAGAGCAAGCTCAAGCTCAAGACTAAGGTCAAGATCAAGAGAAAGCGCAAGAACGAAATCAAGCTCAAGATCAAGGGCAAACTCAAAAAGGCGGTAAAAGTCTCAAACAGGCTCCTCAGCTTACCCTTGAGGATATTCAAGAAAGACGTGCGACCAAGACTGCCAAAACGCTCAAAAATAATTCTCATGTGCTCGAGAATGTCTATGGTAGCTTATAGAGAGGCGTAACCACTCGTCCTCAATTATAAAACTTTAGTTCCCATCATGCTTTGTTTCTTTCATTGGAACACTAAAGGTACAAGAGGCTCTCGATGACATGGATTGGGTTGAAGCCATGCATGAAGAACTCAACAACTTCGAGCGCAACAAAGTGTGGCGACTGGAGCCAAGACCAAAGGAGAACCACAATGTCATTGGGACGAAGTTGATCTTCAAGAACAAGCAAGATGCAAACGGTGTCGTCACTCGGAATAAGGCAAAATGGGTAGCACAAGGCTACTCCCAAGTCGAGGGCATCGACTACGGTAAAATCTTTGCTCCTGTCACTGGCCTTGAATCTATTCACATGTTGCTTGCATTTGCTTCTCATCACAACTTCAAATTATACCAAATGGATGTGAAGAGTGCATTTCTTAATGGTACCCTTAAGCACTTGGTTTATGTCAAATAACACCTAGGGTTCGAGGATCCCAAGTTCCGTAATCATGTGTATGTTCTCGATAAGGCACTCTATGGCCTCAAACAAGCCCCACGTGCGTGGTATGAGCACCTTACCGAGATGTTACATGGTCGTGGATTTGAAGTTGGGAAAGTTGACCCCACTCTTTTTACTAAGAAGATCAAAGGGAGCTTGTCCATATGCCAATTATATGTTGATGATATTATCTTTGGTTCTCCTAACAAAGCTTTTAATGAAGAATTTGTTGCACTAATGACTAAAGAGTAAGATATGTCTATGATGGGAGAGTTGAAGTTTTTCCTTGGATTTGAAGTCAAGCAACGAAGTCAAGGAACCTTCATCAATCAAGAAAAATATACTCAAGACATGCTCAAAAGGTTCAAGATTGATGATCTAAAACCGGCCAAGGCCAACACTCCCATGCCTGACCTCGATCCCAATGGTAAAGTCGTGTATCAAAAGGTATATCGCTCTATGATCGTTTCTCTGTTTGACCTTTGTGCATCTAGACCGAATATTACGTTGAGTGTATGAATTTGTGCACAATTTCAACCCGCACCTAAGGAAAGCCACTATGTGGTAGTCAAGCGAATCTTTCAATATTTGGCTCATACCCCAAACTTTGGCTTATGGTATCCCAAAGGTGCTTCATTTGATCTCATAGGATATTCAGACTCGGATTGAGTGAGAGACCGTGTGGATAGGAAGTCAACTTCTGGAGGTTCCCAATTCCTTGGTCGCTCCGTGGTAAGTTGGTATTCAAAGAAACAAAATTGTGTTTCTCTCTCGTCCATCGAGGTTGAATGTGTAGTTGCTGCCAGTTGTTGTGCTCAGTTGCTCTGGACGAGGCGAACTTTAAAGGTTTATGGTGTCACTTGTGACAAATTGCCTCTTTATTGTGATAATATTAGTGCTATCTCAATCTCCAACAACCCTGTTCAGCATTGCAAGACGAAGCATATCAGTATTCACCACCAGTTCATCCGGGAGCATATCAAACATGGGGAAATTAATATCATTTATCTGAACACTAATGATCAACTTGCAGATATTTTCATGAAGCCTTTGAATGAAGCAAGATTTCGCAAGTTAAGGCATGAGCTAAATATCATTGATTTGAGAAATGTACATTGACATAAGCACATCCCACCACTCTCATCATTCTATTATGTTTAGATGTAGGCATGAATTTAGGGGGAGTGTGGTTCTCTCAATGAACTATCCCTCCTCCTATTACGCATAAAATATTCAAATCTTTCACATTCGCCATTTTTTATGGTCTTTGTGTCTCAAAGACGAGTTTTGGTCATGGGCCCAAGGTTAAAATCTTTGCGGAGCCATACCAGTCGACTCAAACATAGGTGGCCTCGGGCATCGCCCCATCCTAGTGAGGTATTTGCCTTTGGTGTTTATTAAAGTTGCATCTTTTTGGACCTCATTTGCGCTTCTTGTTTGCTTAAGTCTTAGGTGTGGGTATCCTTCATGGTTTGTATTTTTGCGTTTCTTCTTGTTCACCTTGGAGCTTACCCCACCATGCTCCTTTGTCTGATCTCTGTCCCAAGCTCTCCTCACCTCAAAACCCTCTCATATCCAATTGTACGCATTGAATTGTTAGTGGTGGTGGCTGTGGCAGGGCGGTACAACCGGTGGTAACAGTGGTGCAACCGCTAATCATCAGTTGTCTCGCTCCAGCGGAACAACCAGTCTGATTATGTGGTTAAACTGCTAATTCCCAGTTTGTTCCGGGCCAGTACAACCGCTCTTCGGAGTGGTGCCACCGATTGCGGCAACCAGCGCCGAAAGGGAGGGCTAGGCCGAAGAGGTACTCAGTTTCCCCCTTCGTGCCCAACTCCCCCCTCAGTGCCCTAGTCCCCACCGTCGTCGCCACAATGACGGAGTGCCTCTGATGCCCCGGATCTGTTGCCTCCCTTGAGATTCGCTCCGTGAAGGCCCTTCCTCCCCTGACCTCCTCCCATGGATACTGGTAATTGATACGTCTCCGTCGTATCTACTTTTCCGAACTCTTTTTCCCTTGTTTTGGACTCTAACTTGCATGATTTGAATGGAACTAACCCGGACTGACGCTGTTTTCAGCAGAATTGCCATGGTGTTGTTTTTGTGCAGAAATGAAAGTTCTTGGAACGTCCTGAAAATTTACGGAGATTTTTTCTGGAATAAAATAAAAATACATACGCAAAGTTCCACGTGAGGGGGCATGCCAGTGGGCCACAAGCCCCTGGGCCGCAGCCACCCCTTATGGTCGCGCCATGAGGGCTTGTGGGGCCCACGTGGCACCACCGCCCCCAATCTCAGTTCTATATCTTCCGTTTCGCCTGGAAAAAATCAGAGAGAAGGTTTCATCGCATTTTGCGATACGGAGGCACCGCCAAATCCTGTTCTTCATCTGGAGGGCAGATCTCGAGTCCGTTTCGGGCTCCGGAGAGGGGAAATCGTCGCCATCGTCATCATCAACCTTTCTCCATTGAAAATTCCATGACGCTCTTCATCGTTCGTGAGTAACCTCATCGTAGGCTTGCTGGACGGTGATGAGTTGGATGAGATCTATCATGTAATCGAGTTAGTTCTTGACGGGGATTGATCCCTAGTATCCACTATGTTCTAGATTGATGTTGCTACTACTTGGCTATGCTTAATGCTTGTCACTAGGGCCCGAGTGCCATGATTTCAGATCTGAACCTATTATGTTATCGCCAATATATTTGTGTTTTAGATCCTATCTTGCAAGTTGTAGTCACCTACTATGTGTTATGACCCGGCAACCCCGGAGTGACAATAACCGGAACCACTCCCGGAGATGACCATAGTATGAGGAGTTCATGTATTCACCGCGTGTTAATGCATTGGTTCGGTTCTTTATTAAAAGGAGAACCTTAATATCCCACAGTTTCCATTAGGACCCTGCTGCCACGGGAGGGATGGACAATAGATGTCATGCAAGTTCTTTTCCCTAAGCACGTATGACTACATGCGGAATACATGCCTACATTAGATTGATGAACGGGAGCTAGCCACATATCTCTCCGTGTTATAGCTGTCAGATGATGAATCAAATCCGTCACACTGATCCATCACCGATCCACTGCCTACGAGTCTTTTACTACTGGTTCTCGCTACGTTACTTTGCCTAGGCTTGTCCCTTGCTACAGAAGGGATTGCGCCACTTTGCTGTTGTTGTCACTACTGTTGTTACTTGTCACTTTGCTGTTGCTGTCACTACTGTTGTTACTTGTTACTTTGCTACTACTGTTCCTTGCTCCTCCGATGTTACTTGTTGCAAGACTTTGTTGGCGCTAACATCCCGTCAACAGGGCCTTTTCTGGCGCCATTGTTGGGAATTGGCAAAGCTTTTTCTGGAGTCGTTGCTATCATACTACCTTGCTACTGATACTTTGCTTGCAGACACTAATCTTTCAGCTGTGGTTGTATTGACGACTCAGCTGCTAATACTTGAGAATATTCTTTAGCTTCCCCTTGTGAGCGAATCGATAAATTTGGGTTGAGTACTCTACCCTCAAAAACTGTTGCGATCCCATACGCTTGTGGGACATCAAGGCTTTTTCTGGTGCCGTTGCCGGGGAAGCACAGCTATATTCTCCGAGTCACTTGGGATTGACGTCTGCTGATTGATGGCAACTGTTATTCCCCTGGCAACGGCACGAGAAGAATGCTGCTAGCACTCTCCGGCAATCGAAACTAGAAGAATGTTGTTGACGGCCCACGAGCACGTGGGATCGTAGCAGTTTTCGTGGGTAGAGTATTCGACCGAAATTTTTTGATCGCCAAAACAGGTGGTGAGAGAATACTCTCGAGTATTAGCGGCTGAATTTGTCAGATTCAACCACACCTGAAAGATTAGTATCTACAAGCAAAGTAGTAACAGCAAAGTAGTATGATAACAACGGTGTCAGAAATGATGTGTTGACGGCAGACTATTCCTAACTGTCATATCAATGGCGCCAAGTTGCCTCGTTGACGGAATTTGTCAGTTTCCGTCAACGACTAGCGAATCAAGATTGTAGCAGGTAGCAGCAGTATAACGAGCAATAGCAGTGGCAAGGAACAGCAGTGGTGACAGCAGTAGCAAGTAGCAACAGTAGCAAGTAACAGTAGTAGCAACAGTAGCAGCAGAGCAAGACAAGTAACAGCAGTAGCAACAGTAGTAACAGCAGCAGAGCAAGACAAGTAACAACAGCAGTAGGACAAACTCGTAGGCAATGGGTCGGTGATTTGTTTGGATGATATTCATCATGCAATAGTTATAACATGGAGAGATATGTGGCTAGCTCCCGTTCGTCAATGTGATGTAGGCATGCATTCCGTGTGTCGTCATACGTGCTTAGGGAAAAGAACTTGCATGACATCTATTGTCCATCCCTCCCGTGGCAGCGGGGTCCAAAAGGAATCTACGGGATATTAAGGTTCTCCTTTTAATAAAGAACTGGACCAACGCATTAGCACTTTGTGAACACATGAACTCCTCAAACTATGGTCATCACAGGGAGTGGTTTCGGTTATTGTCACTCCGGGGTTCCCGGATCATAACACATAGTAGGTAACTACAACTTGCAAGATCAGATCTAAAACACACATATATTGGTTACAACATAATAATTTCAGATCTGAAATCATGGCACTCGGGCCCTAGTGACAAGCATTGAGCATGGCAAAGTAGTATCAACATCAACCTCAGAACATAGTGGATACTAGGGATCAATCCCAATCAAAACTAACTCGATTACATGATAGATCTCATCCTACTCATCACCGCCCAGCGAGCCTACGAATAGATTACTCACGAACAACGAAGAGCTTCATGGAATTGGAGAGGGAAGAAGGTTGATGATGACGATGGCGACGATTTCCCCTTTCCGGAGCCCAAGACGGACTCCACATCTTCCTTCCAAATGTAGAACAGGTGGTGGCGGCGCCTCCGTATCGCAAACGCAACGAAAACTTCTCTTTTTTATTTTTTCTGGGACGAAAGTGAACTTATAGACCTGAGATTGGGGGCGGCAGAGCCGTGTGGGCCCCACAAGCCTGCCCACCGCCACCAGGGGGTGGTGGCGGAGCCAGGGCTTGTGGCCCACTGGCCCACCCCCTCACGTGGAACTTGGCGCAAATATTTTTCATATTTTTCAAAAATTCTCCCTGTAAATTTTCAGGACGTTTGGAGAACTTTGGTTTCTGCACAAAAATAACACCAAGGCAATTCTACTGAAAACAGCGTCAGTCCAGGTTAGTTCCATTCCAATCATGCAAATTAGAGTCCAAAACAAGGGCAAAAGAGTTTGGAAAAGTAGATACGATGGAGACGTATCAACTCCCCCAAGCTTAAAACCTTGCTTGTCCTCAAGCAACTTAGTTGACAAACTGAGAGAGAAAGAAAAACTTTGACAAACTCTGTTTGATCTTGTTGTTGCAACTATGTCTAACTCATAACCAGAATTTCAGCAAGATCGCAAGTTAACCACATAAGCAAATGACACATAGGTCTCACGGTAAACTAATATCAATGGCATAATCAGCTAACGAGCAAATAATATTGAGTTTCAAATACCAACACTTCAATCAAAACAAGCTTGAAGCAATATGAATAGGTGGTATCTCGCTAGTTCTTTTTGAGACCGCAAAACATAAATGCAGAGCACTTTCAAAGATCAAGGGCTGACTAAACATTGTAATTCATAGCAACGAAGATCCAGTCATAGTCATACTCAATATCAATCAAAAGCAAAGCATGAAAATGACAGAGGTGCTCTCTAATTGGTGCTTATAAAAGAGGAGGATGACTCAACAGGAAAATAAATAGACAGGCCCTTCGAAGAGGGAAGCATTGATTTGTAGAGGTGCCAGAGCTCAAGCTTTGAAAACACAGATAATAATTTTGGGTGGCATGCTTTCATTGTCAACGCAATGACCAAGAGTTCTCAATATATTCCATGCTACTCATGCTATAGGCGGTTCCCAAACATAAAAGTAAAGTTTTAACTAACCCACCACCAATCAATCACACTCCACGGCTAGCCGAATCCTCGGGTACCGTCTATACTAACAACAATCCGGGGGAGTCTTGTCTTACAGTTATGTTTTCGATATAAGCGTGGAACTGAGCATTCCAATTACCGGCCCCTTTCTCGTGAATGACAATGAATAAACACATGTCAAGGATAACACTCCTAGCATGGAAGATACCAATAGCCCCCTGTCACCACATGAGCGGTTCGGGCATGCAAAACTGATTATTTCTTGAAGGTTTAGAGAGTGGCACATGCAAATTTACTTGGAACGGCAGGTAGATACCGCAAATAGGTAGGTACGGTGGACTCTCATGGAAAAACTTTTCGGTTTATGGGAGTGAATGCATAAGCAGTATTCCGCTTAGTACAAGTGAAGGCTAGCAAAAGACTGGGAAGCGACCAACTAGAGAGCGACAACAGTCATCAAGATGCAATGAGTTTGACTAACATTGAATGCAAGCATGAACAGGATATAAATCACCATGAACACGAACATCATAGAGGCTATGTTGATTTTGTTTCAACTACATGCATGAACATGCGCCAAGTCAAGCCACTTGAAACATTCAAAGGAGAAGACCATCCTATCATACTACAGCATAGTCATCTCAAAATCTATGTTGGCATTCAAGACAAACCATTATAAGCTCTCACCTAAATAAACGTGGCATCAGAAACTATGATCTCTAAGTTGTCATTGGAAGTTCTCTCACAACAAAGCTAAATCGGGGTCGACAAGCTAGTCATATTTATAAAAACAAAATAGATAGAGTTCATACCAGCTTTTCAGTCTTAGTCACTTCATCATATATCATCATTATTGCCTTTCACTTGCACGATCGAACGATGTGAACAATAATAAGCGCATTGGACTAAGCCGAATCCGCAGGCAAACACAAAGGAGAAGACAAAGTAATATGGCTCTTTGAAAGCTAAACAGGTATGCATGCAAGAACCAATAAAGATTGTAACCAATATCTTCTACCTTGACCCAAAGAAAAAGAAAGCTATTTACACGGGAAAGCTCCCAACAAGCAAAAGAAGAAAAAAAAAATTGGGTTTTCTCCAAAGGACACAAAACAAGAAAACAAGAAAACGAAAATAAACTAGCATGGATAATATAGTGGCAAAGTGTAAACACCGGCTAACAAAGTGAAAGCATAAGCATGAATGTAAAGTCGGTGAGAACACGTACTCACCCAAGCTTAGGCTTTTGGCCTAGCTTGGTGTACTCCCAAGGTGGGAAATAACCAGCTCCGGGGTACACTGGAGCAGACTATGGATGCCACTGCTGTGTGAGCTCCTCTGGCTCCCACTGATAAACTGGCGTCTGGTACTCGACTGGCGGCTCGGGCACGGGCGCCTGTGATTGGGCCAAGCCCCAATATGCGTAGATGTCCGCAGGTATAATAATGTACCTGCCTGCATGAAGATCGAACAAAGAAGGAGCAAGCAAAGTAATAGTCTCTCGAGTACCCTGACTAAATACCAGGTTATAAACAAGGAGTAATTTCCCCAAAACAGTTCGGAGAATGGTGCTTTGAGCAAGGAGATTGAAAATCACAACCAATTGAGCAAGAACACGGGTTTGAGCTGCGAAACAATTTTTTCTAGAGGTGGAAGAAGAGGCTGGGAGCTGGAATGAGTGGAGGGGGTCCCTGTGGGCCCCACAAGATTGCACTCCGCCACCAGGGGTGGGTGGCGGTGGCAGGGCTTGTGGCCCACTCATCTGGCCCCCAGGCCAGCTCTCAGGCCTAGTAATTTTCAAAAATTTCAGAAAAAATCATACTATATTTTCAGGATCATCGAAGAACTTTTATTTTCGAGGTATTTTTCTCCGGGATGCTAAAACAGAAAACAGGAAAAACTAAACTAATTCTATCATTTTTCTTCTAAGCAATAGAAAATGAAAGCTTAAAACAGAGGTATGTGATTCTTTGGTTCATCCATTTCATGGTCATCGAAAGAAATCTGTCAATGGGGTTGATCAAATCCTTATGACAAAAATTTCTCGAATCGCAAAAGAGAACGGAGAATTTTCGAATAGCCACTAAATCACCTCAATGGGGATATGCATCTCCCCAACAAGCAAATCATACTTCATCTTGACACGAGGAATAGGGCATTCAAAGCTCCCAATAAGAATCGATGAAGTTTTTTCGATAGCATGGATGCAATGTACTTGATATCGTTTCTTCGGAAAGTGCACGGTATGCTCATTACCGTTGACATGGAAAGTGACATTGCCTTTGTTGCAATCTATAACAGCCCCTGAAGTGATTAAAAAGGGTCTTCCGAGGATGACAGCCATGGCATCGTCCTCGGAAATATCCAAGATAACAAAGTCTGTTAAGATAGTGGTCTTAGCAACCACAACAGGCACATCCTCAAAAATGCCAACAGGGAAAGCAATTGATTTGTCAGCCATGTGCAGAGAGATTTCAGTAGGTGTCAACTTATCCAGCTCAAGTCTATGATAAAGAGAGAAAGGCATAACACTAACTCCGGCTCCAAGGTCACATAAGGTAGTTCTTACGTAGTTTCCTTTAATGGAGCAAGGTATAGTAGGCACTCCAGGATCACCAAGTTTCTTAGGAGTTCCACCCTTGAAAGTGTAATTGGCAAGCATGGTGGAGATCTCAAGATCTGGTATCTTCCGTTTATTAGTCACGATATCTTTCATGTACTTGGCATACGGAGACATTTTGAGCATATCAACTAACCGCATCTGCAGAAAGACGGGTCTTATCATTTCAATGAAGCGCTCAAAATCCTCATCATCCTTTTTTTTGGATGTCTTAGGAGGAAATGGCATAGGTCTCTGAACCCATGGCTCCCTTTCTTTACCATGCTTCCTAGGAGTGAAGTCATTCTTATCGTATTTCTTAGGTTGTGGGTTATCAGGATTAACCGTAGGTTCAATCTCCACATCCTCATCATTGCTAGGTTGAGCATTATTATGAACATCACTGTCCATATTGTCACCAAGTTCATGTTCATCACCAGATTGTGTTTCTGCATCAGACACAGAAATATCATTAGGTTCTTCAGGTGTGACAATATTTGGTGAACTGGCATGTAGATTTCTGTCATCCTTCTTCTTCTCCTTAGGATGACTGGGTGTATCAGCATTAATTCCTTGAGAATCTTGATCAATTCTGTTAGGATGACCTTCAAGATACAAAGGTTCCTGAGTCATTTTGCCTCCTCTAGTAATGACTCTGACAGAGTTGTCAATTAATTCATTGAGCAAGTCATTCTGATCTTTAAGTACTTATTCTACCTGAGTAGTAATCATAGAGGCATGTTTACTTAGAAGCTTCAGATCATTAACATTTCTGTCTACACAAGCACTTAAATGGCTAAGCATACGAGTACTTTGTTCCAAATGTCTACTAACATAATCATTAAAACTCTGTTGTTTGGCAACAAAGTTGATTCATCAAAGCATAGTCTAGCAGGTTTGTCAAAAGGAATATCACTCTCATCAAACCTACGCAAAGAATTCACTTCTACTACATGTATCCGGTTATCGAGACCATGGATCTCTTCGATAGGTGGTAGATTTTTGACATCTTCAGATCTAATGCCTTTCTCTTGCATAGATTTCTTGGCTTCTTGCATATATTTGGGAATGAGGAATAGAATACCTCTTTTCTTTCGAGTTGGCTTAGGAGGTGGTTCGAGAATAGTCCAAGCATTATCGTTGATCAAGATGTTATTCAGTAGAGTCTCAGCTTGTTCTACATGTCGTTCCCTAAAAACACAACCGGCACAACTATCTAGGTGGTCTCTAGAGGCATCTGTAGCTCTTCGGTGCGTGTCCAATGCGCCCTAACCCGGCAGCAGAGGACGTCTACGGCGGCGGCGGACGAAGATGGTCCGACTCCGGCGTGGTTTCGGCGACGGAAAAGTCGAGGCAGTGAAGCTCTTCTTCGCCGGCGACGAGACTTCCAGCGGTGGCGCTAGGGTTCGGGGCTTTTGCTGTAGCAGGAGAGCGATGGAGCGAAGAAGTGTTTGCCGAGGGGGATAAGGACATATTTATAGCCAGGCAGTTACTGTTGGCACGAAGAATTCGGACCAAACAGCCCCTGCCTCTACGTCTCCGCAGGACACGTGTAGCTCCCGAGCAAGGCGGTGGAGATAGTGGAGATCGTGGTTATCTGAACGTGGGAAGTGGGGTTCAGTTACTGTGCATTAAAGAAACATTTTTGAAGATTTGAGGATTTTGGTACAAAATCATCAGCTGACAAGGACGCAGTTAGGATTTTGAACAAAGTTTCAAGTAGAACGCATATGATGAATTGAATAGACTGGATGAGAATAACATAGAGGGAAAGTAGGGTCCGATCACATTCACTTGGATGAAATATGAACTTGAAGAAATAGCTATAAGTGAATGCTGTTGAGGACTTGAAATCACAGTCTATTTAGTTAAACGAATAAACCGTCACAATGAAGAAAAACTATTTTGAAGAAAAACAAGTTTTGAGGAAATGGAACTTTGAAGAAATTTGATTTCTTCACATTAAATCAACTTGAGGAATTTCGCGTTGGGTGGTGGCGTGACCCACCATATAAGAATGTTGATTACAGACGCCGCGTACAATTGTCGTAGGGCCCTGAGAATCAATTTCTTTGTTGATTTCTTCACATTCAGAGTGATATTCTTCATCAGTTGAAGAAAATCGATTCATCATGTGTTGCACATCTAAGTCATCAATTTTGCATAAGTGTTAGGATGCGTGCATGTTTTTACAAAACATTTGAAGATTCTAAGATATTTAGCTCACACCGCAACTTGCAAAAGCTTTTCTCATCCAAGGGCTTAGTGAAGATATCTGCCAGTTGATCATCAGTCTTCACATGGTCGATGAGGATACTGCCCTTGAGGACATGGTCCCAAAGAAAATGATGACGAATCTGGATGTGCTTAGTCTTCGAGTGTTGTACTGGGTTGTATGCAATCTTGGTTGCACTTTCATTGTCGCAGTAGAGAGGCACATTCTTCATGTTGATGTCGTAGTCCTTGAGGGTTTGCTTCATCCATAGTAGTTGAGCACAGCTTGAACCAGCAGCAATGTACTCAGCTTCGGCAGTGGAGAGTGATACGCAGTTCTGCTTCTTTGAGGACCAACAAACTAGTGATCTTCCGAGGAAATGACATGTACCAGAAGTTGACTTGCGATCCACACGATCACCAGCATAGTCAGAATCAGAATACCGTACCACATGAAGATTTGAGCCCTTGGGATACCATAATCCTAGTGTTGGTGTGTGAGCTAAGTATCGAAGAATATGCTTCACAGCCTTATGGTGTGATTCCTTCGGTTTTGCTTGAAAACGTGCACACATGCAAACACTAAGCATTATATCTGGCCTAGATGCACATAGATACAATAAAGAGCCAATCATAGAGCGATATACCCGATGATCGAATTCTTTACCATTTTCATCAGTGCCGAGGTGGCCGTTGGTAGGCATTGGAGTCTTGGCACATTTGCATTCACGCATGTCGAATTTCCTCAGAACATCCTTGAGGTATTTCTCCTGTGATATGAAGATTCCATTGCGTTGTTGACGAATTTGAAGACCTAAGAAGAATTTCAGCTCCCCCATCATAGACATCTGATATTCTTCACTCACCATGTAAGAAAATTCATCACTGTATCGTTTGTCAGTACAGCCAAATATAATATCATCGACATATATCTGGCACACAAATAGCTCATTATCATAGGATTTGGTGAAAAGAGTTGGATCGAGTGAACTAGGTTTGAAGCCTTTCTTCATGAGGAATTCCTTCAATGTGTCATACCATGCCCGAGGGGCTTGCTTGAGACCATAGAGCGCCTTTTTGAGTCTGAAGACTTTGTCTGGATTCTTGGGATCCTCAAAACCTGGGGGCTGAACAACATATACTTCTTCCTCAAGCTTACCATTGAGGAATGCACTTTTCACATCCATTTGATATAAGATGATGTTATGATGATTAGCATAAGCAAGTAGTATTCGAATAGCTTCAAGTCTAGCAACAGGTGCAAAAGTTTCATCGAAATCTATCCATTCAACCTGGGTGTAGCCTTGGGCTACGAGTCGTGCCTTATACCTCACCACTTGACCATCCTCATCTTGCTTGTTTCGGAAAATCCACTTTGTTCCGATGATGTTGTGCTTGCGAGGATCTGGTCGTTTGACTAGCTCCCATACGTCATTCAGCTTGAATTGAAGAAGTTTGTCTTGCATAGCTTGGATCCACTCCGGTTCCAAGAAAGCCTCGCTAACTTTTGAGGGTTGTGTGATAGATACAAAGGAAAAATGCCCACAAAAGTTAACTAAGTGTGAAGCTTTTGAGCGAGTGAGAGGACCTGGTGCGTTGATATCGTTGAGGATTTTGTCAAGTTCTACTTCTTTTGCAATCCTCAGATGAGCTGGTTGAGGATTTCGTCTAGGCTGAGGAAGTGGTTCTCGAGCAATTTCTTCAGGAGCACCTTCTTGATTTTCATCAGTGATGGGGATGGTTTCTTCATCAATTTTCTCAGTGGGAACAATGTCTTCAGTAGGCTTGAGCTTTATTGCTTCCATAGGAGACAACTTATCTGGATCAGAAAGCAATTGCTCTCTTTGCGAGCCATTAGTTTCATCGAGGCGCACATCTACAGTCTCAACAACTTTGTTGTGATAGTTGTTGAAGACTCTGTAGGTGTGCGGGTCCTTTCCATAACCAAGCATAAAACCCTCATGTGCCTTAGGTGCAAATTTTGAGCTATGGTGAGGATCTCTAATCCAACATTTTGCACCGAAGACTTTGAAATAACTTACATTGGGTTTCTTATCAGTGAGGAGTTCATATGAGGTTTTCTTGAGGAATTTGTGAAGATATACCTTGTTGATGATATGGCATGCAGTGTTGATTGCTTCAGGGCAAAAGCGATGAGGAGTCTGATATTCTTCAAGCATAGTTCTTTCCATCTCAACCAGAGTCATGTTCTTCCTTTCGACGACACCGTTCTGCTGTGGAGTATAAGGAGCAGATAATTCGTGAGTAATACCAAGTTCATCAAGATAATCAACAAGACCAGTGTTTTTGAACTATGTTCCATTATCACTCCTGATATGTTTGATCATGATGCCAAAGTCCTGCACTTCAGTTTTATATACGATGATATGCACCCATGTATATCTGGAATAATCATCAACTACGACGAAGCCATATAGAGATGCTGCATTGGTTAGTGTGGCATAGTGAGTAGGTCCAAATAGATCCATATGAAGCAATTCGAAGGGACGTTTAGTGGTCATGATAGTCTTCGATTGATGCTTGGATCTGGTCATTTTCCCAGATTCACATGCACCACAGAGATGATCCTTGAGGAATTTGACTGATTCGATGCCGATGACATGCTTCTTCTTCGCGAGCGTGTGCAAATTCCTCATGCCTGCATGACCTAGTCTTCGGTGCCATAGCCATCCTTCTGAGGTCTTTGCTAATAAGCAAGTGGCTGGTTGAGGACCTGTAGAGAAATCAACAATGTACAAATCCCCTCTTCTTACACCTTCGAAGACTTTGGATCTGTCAGATTCCATGATGGCTACACATCTATATCTACCAAAGATAACAATCATATCAAGATCACAAAGCATCGAGACTGACATGAGGTTAAAACCAAGAGATTCAACAAGCATCACTTTGTCCATATGCCTATTCTTGGAAATAGCCACTTTGCCAAGTCCCAATACCTTGCTTTTACCTTTGTCAGCATATGTGATTTGCTTCAGAGGTGATGGAGTTAGTGTCATATTCATCAACAAGCTTTTATCACCAGTCATGTGATGTGTGCAGGCACTATCAAGAACCCACTCAGTATTCTTGGGTTTGTCATCCTGCAGAAGAATTAGTATAGCTTACCATCTCATATGCTTCAGATTTGAAGAATATGATATCAATTTCATCAGATAAGAATTTCATCATAACAGAATTATAAGGACGTGTGAAATATTTCTATTTCATCAATATTAGCTTGCGTCCTATCAAGCATTTCCTTGGGTCTCCAGCAAATTCTTTAGATGATGATTTTCATCTGGAGACCTGACCTGCAGAAGTGATTAGTTTGATTTCTTCACCAGCCACATCTGAAGGGGTGGCAAAGCGTTCATCATCCTGCGAGCACCATATGAGAAAGGTGGCATTGAAGTTAATGCACTTCTCTTAATAGTAGGGGGGTTAAAGTACTCATATGAGTATGGAGAGAACTGGTTTGAGGATTTATGAAGATCATGATTTGAAGAGTACCGCTCATATTCATATTCCTTGTAGTTTCCCTGCATGTTAGAAGTATTAGCACGGGAACGAGCATAATTTTGACCAGTTAAGGATTTTGATCCTCTTGAAAACTTTGGTCCTCCTGAGGATTTTGATCTGGGGTTCAGATTATTCATTGGTGGTGTCATGAGGACATTCACCTGAAGATTTTCAAGACAACTTTTGGGAACCCAGATTTTCCTCAAAGGAGGGCCATTCCTGTAGTTAGTTCCAACATATCGAGAAAATACTTCACTAGATTGATTTTTGAACAGTTTATAGTTGGAGTCAAATGACTCATCTGAGGAATAGGATAATTCACATGAAAAGCCAGTGAGATTGGATGGATCAAAAGGAGGCCCAGTAGCAGCAACCCATGAGGTTTTGGGATACTGCTCAGGTTTCCAATAAGATCCATCAGCATTTAATTTCCTGTCAAAGGCAATTCCTTCTTTCCTCGGGTTCCTGTTCAAGATCTGCTTTTTGAGCACATCACGAAGGGTTTGATGTCCTTTGAGGATTTTGTATATGCCTGTCACATACAATTCCTTCAACCCTGCATTTTCATCAGTAACATTTGTGTTTTCCTCAAGTGAGGAAATTGACACTACAGGTGCAGTTGAAGAATTTGTAGCAATAGAAGCATTTGATGATTCTGGTGAAGAATTAGCAGTTTCGCGTTCAATGCATTTAAGACATGGAGGAATGAATTCATCTTGAGCAGCGCTGATCTGTTGAGCTAGAAATGAATCATTTTCCATACGAAGATCATCATGAGAAATCCTCAGCTTCTCTAGATCAAGCTTCCTTTGAAGAAATTCATAGGAAAGTTTCTCATGATCAGCGAGGAGTGTATCATAACGATCTTGAAGATTATCAAATCTAGACTGAAGACTTTTCACATCTTCAGTGAGGATTTGGGTAAGATTCATTTCATCATTCAATAGATAATCACTTCTATCTAGCATTTTCTGAAGCTTTTCCAGGGCAGTTTGTTGTTTAGTGGCAATGATAGCAAGTTTACCGTAACTGGGTTTTTATAATCATCAATTTCACTGTCACTGCAATCAGAGGAGGAAGCATCATTCTGTACCTTTGAACCTTTTGCCATGAAGCAATAGGTTGGAGCGAAGTCATGAGCATAGTCATCAGTGTGGATGGTGTTATCATCTTCTTCAAGGTCGAAGATTGACTTGCTGACGGAAGTGGTTGCAAGTGCAAGGCTGGCCTGTCCGGATTCTGAGTCTTCATCAGAACCCTCTTCTTCATCACATTCCTCTGATTCTGCCTCGGAATTCATTTCCTTGCCAATAAGTGCTCGAGCCTTTCTGAAACTAGTCTTCTTGTGCGATGATGGCTTTGAATATGAGGATTTTGAAGATTTCTTCTTCTTCTTCGGGTCATCAGAACTGTCATCCTTGTATTTCTTCTTCTTTGATTCCTTTCCCTAACGGGGACAATCAGCAATGTAATGACCTGATTTCTTGCATTTGTGGCAGGTTCTATTCTTGTAGTCCTCAGATGAAGATTCTCATTTCCTCATGTATGTTCTTGAAGATTTGCCGAACTGGCCTCGTCGTGTAAACCTCTGGAATTTCCTCACGAGCATTGCGAGCTCCTGTCCAAATTCTTCAGGGTCACCAATGCTATCATCCGAATCTTCTTCTTCAGATGAGGAAATTGCTCTAGCCTTCAATGCATGTGGTCTAGAATAGCTTGGTCCATATAGATCTTTCTTTTCTTCTAGCTGGAATTCATAAGTATTGAGTCTTTCGAGTATATCAGCTGGATCAAGCATCTTGTAGTCTGGTCTTTCTTGAATCATCAGAACTAAAGTATCAAATGAAGAATCCAAAGATCTTAGCAGTTTCTTCACAACTTCGTGATCAGCAATGTCTCGAGGTCCCAGTGCTTGCAGTTCATTTGATATGTCAGTGAGGCGATCAAAGGTATCTTGGCAGCTTTCATTGTCATGCCTCTTGAAGCGATTGAAGAGATTGCGAAGAATATCAACACGAGAGTCACGATGGGTTGATACTCGTTCATTCACTTTGCACAGTCTCTCCCAGATGAGTGTTGCTGAGCCCAAAGCACTCACTCTTCCAAACTGGCCTGGGCTCAGATGGCCACAGATGATATTCTTCACTTGAGAATCAAGTTGCTTGAATTTCTTCACATCAGCAGCAGAGACACTAGCAGAGATGATGGGGACGCCATGTTCCACAATATACCAGAGATCATTATCAATAGCTTGTAGATGCATTTGAATCTTGTTCTTCCAGAAGGGAAAGTTCTTTCCTTCGAAAGTAGGACATGCTGCAGTAACCTTAAACATGCCTGCAGTCGACATAACTAAAACTCCAGGTGGTTAAACCAAAATCACACAGAACAAGGGAGTACCTTGCTCTGATACCAATTGAAAGTGCGTTATATCGACTAGAGGGGAGTGAATAGGAGATTTTTAGAATTTCATCACTGAGGAAATTCCTTTCGAGGAAATTCCTCACTGATGACTAACTTACAGCGGAAATAGTAAAGGATCAGAAGTGCAAAGTTTCACAACAGTAGTTTTTCAGTGTGAGGAATGTGATTACAGATTGCACAGTGAGCAGGCACGTAGAAAACAGATGAGGATTAACTAGCGTGAAGAATTTGGGGTTGAGGAATTTTAGAGAAAGTCTTCAGCAAATTCTTCAAACAGTAATAGTGAAAGTCATCAACACATAATCTGAGGAAAGTAAGGAGTTGAGGAATTAGAACCCGTTTCACAGCGAAGACAGTAGTTGATGACCCAGTTCCAACTGATGTGACAGTTGTACATCTGGTTTGGAGCGGCTTGGTATTGAAACCAAAGGACCCACAGTCCCGGGACACAAAGTCCCTACTGTGTTCTCCTTGGGCTAAGAACACACAGTCCTCGCCCAACACTCGTGGTAAGTCTTCAGGGCAGACTTCCAAGCCCTCACAAACTTGGTCACCCGGCGATCCACAACTGATTGCTGGATTGCTCTAGACCATGACGCCTAAGCGTCTGGAGGATGCACAGTCCTTAAAGGTAAAAGGCTTCAGTCCCACACAGGAACAACTTCTTCAGTGATGCTCAATCACTTGGTTCTAGGTTTGTGGTTTGGTCTTTGGGGTATTTCCTCACTGATAAATTACTCTCGAAGACTCTGAGGAATTGGGTTGCTCTTATGACAAGTGTCAGTTTCTAACGGAGCAGCCAACCCGCTAATGGTTGTGGGGGCGGCTATTTATAGCGTGGGAGCATCCCGACATGATTTGACACTAATGCCCTTAAATAATATGACTGTTGGTGTGGATAAGACCAATGATGTGGCGTGGCTCTCAGAACGGTCGGGACCCTCAACTATGAGAGTCCTCATGTCACTCATATTCCTCACTTGAGGCTTTTGGTAGGATTAGGCTTGGGTTGAGCATCATGAGGAAATTCATTCCAAAGTGTAACTTCGACCCCCTTTAACAGTACAGTGTTCCTATTACTCAAGTGTGAAGAAAATAAAACAGAAAGAGTAAATCTTCATGCTTGAAAGTCTTCAGAATGATTTTCTTCAGGACACACCAAATTCCTCAATTTCAATATCTTCATGAGGAATATCAATTTCATCGCAGATTCTTAGCGATTCAATTCTTCATCTTCAGACCAATTTCTTCAATTGAAGATATACATTTTTAGGGGTCGATATTCATCAAATATTTCAAACTCCTCAATGACTTATAGATCCTGTGTACACTCATGAACACATTAGATACTTAACCTATAAGTCTTCAAACCACCAAAATCACTAAGGGGCACTAGCTGCACTTTCATTCTTCCAAAGACCACCTAGATAGTTGTACCGGTAGTGTTTTTAGGGAACGAACTGTAGAACAAGCTGAGATTCTACTGAATAACATCTTGTGCAATGAGAATGCTTGGACTATTCCCGAACCACCTCCTAAGCCAACTCCGAAGAAAAGAGGTATTCTATTCCTCAGTCCTGAAGATATTCAGGAAGCCAAGAAATCTATGCGAGAGAAAGGCATTAAATCTGAAGATGTCAAAAATCTACCACCTATCGAAGAGATCCATGGTCTCGATAACCCGATACACGTAGTAGAAGTAAATTCTCTGCGTAGATTTGATGAGAGTGATATTCCTTTTGATAAACCTGCTAGCTTATGCATGGATGAATTTGATAACTTCGTTGCCAAACAAAAGAGTTTCAATTATTATGTTAGCAGACAATTGGAACAGAATGCTCATATGCTTAGTCATTTAAGTGCTTGAGTGGACAGAAACGTCAATGATCTTAAGTTTCTGAGTAAACATGCCTCTATGGTTACTACTCACGTAGAACAAGTACTTAAAGCTCAGAATGACTTTCTTAATGAGTTGAATGATAATGCCCTCGGAGTCGTTACTAGAGGCGGTAGAATGACCCAGGAACCTTTGTATCCTGAGGGTCATCCGAAGAGAATTGAACAAGATTCTCAAGGAATTAGCACTGATGCACCTAGTCATCCTAGAAAGAAGAAGAAAGATGATAGGAACCTGCACGCTAGCAACCCTGTTGCTGCTACACCTGAGAGTCCAAACGACGTCTCTGTCTCTGATGCTGAAACACAATCCGGTGATGAACATGAGCCTAATGATGATATCAATAGTGATGTTCATGAAGATGCTCAACCTAGCAATGGAAAGGATGTGGAGATTGAACCTAGTGTTGATCTTGATAACCCACAACCTAAGACTAGAAGAAACGATAAGAATGACTTCGCTGCTAGGAAGCACGGTAAAGAAAGGGAGCCATGGGTTCAGAAACCTTTGCCCTTTCCTCCCAAACCATCCAAGAAAAAGGATGATGAGGATTTTGAGCGCTTCGTTGAAATGATCAGACCTGTCTTTCTGCAGATGCGTTTGACTGATATGCTCAAGATGTCTCCGTATGCTAAGTACATGAAAGATATTGTAACTCATAAGTGGAGGATACCTGAGGTTGAGATTTCGGCCATGCTTGCCAATTACAATTTCAAGGGTGGAACTCCTAAGAAACTAGGTGATCCCGGTGTACCCACTATACCTTGCTCCACTACGCTAGAACTGCGTTGTGCGACCTTGGAGCCGGTGTTAGTGTTATGCCTCTCTCTCTTTATCGTAGACTTGAACTGGATAAGTTGACACCCACTGAAATCTCTCTGCAAATGGCCGACAAATCAACTGCTTTCCCTATCGGCATTTGCGAGGATGTGCCTCTTGTGGTTGCTAACACCACCATCTTAACAACTTTGTTATCTTGGATATTCCTGAGGACAATGCCATGGCGGTCATCCTCGGAAGACCATTTTTAAACACTGCAGGGGCTGTTATAGATTGCAACTAAGGCAATGTCACTTGCCATGTCAACAGTAATGAGCATACGGTGCACTTTCGAAGAAACAATATCGAGTACATTGCATCAATGCTATCGAAAAAACATCATCGATTCTTATTGGGAGCTTTGAATGCCCTATTCCTCGTGTCAAGATGAAGTGTGATTTGCTTGTTGGGGAGATACACATCCCCATTGAGGTGACCTAGTGACTATTCGAAAATTCTCCGTCTTCTTTTGCGTTTCGAGAAAGTTTTGTCGAGGGGATTTGATCAACCCCATTGACGGATTTCTTTCGATGACCATGACATGGATGAATCAAGGAGTCACAAACCTCTGTTCCAAGCTTTCACTTTAGGTGGCTTAGAAGAAAAATGATAGATTTAGTTTAATTTTCCCTGTTTTCTGTTTTAGTGTCCGGCAGAAAAGTACCCAGAGCTGGTTATTTCCCTCCTTGGGAGTAGACCAACTTAGGCCAAAAGCCTAAGCTTGGGGGAGTACATGTTCTCACCGACTTTACATTCTTGCTTATGCTTTCACTTTGTTAGCCGGTGTTCACACGTTGCCTTTGTATCATCCATGCTAGTTTATTTTCTTTTTCTCGTTTTCTTTTTCGTGTGTTTGTCTAATTTGAGAAAAAAACCAAAAAGATTTTATTTTCTTCTTTTGCTTGTTGGGAGCTTCCCCGTATAAATAGTTTTCTTTTTCTTTGGGTCAAGGTAGAAGACCATGGTTACAATGCTTAGTGGCTCTTGCATGCACACCTGTTTAGCTTTCAAAGAGCCATATTACTTTGTCTTCTCCTTTGTGTTTGCCTGCACATTCCAGCTTTAGTCCAATGCATGAGCACGTTTATTATTGTTCACATCGTTCGGTCATGCAAGTGAAAGGCAATAATGACGATATATGATGAAGTGACTGAGCCTGGAAAAGCTGGTATGAACTCGATCTATTTTGTTTTTGTAAAATTGACTAGCTCATCATGCCTCATTCAGCTTTGTTGTGAGAGAAACATGTTTGCAATGACAACTTAGAGAACATAGTTGCTTATGCCATGCTTACTTAGCTAGGAGCTTATAATGCTTTGTCTTGGTTGCCAACATGAATGTTGAGATGACTATGATGTAGTATGATAGGATGGTATCCTCCTTTGAATGTTTCAAGTGGCTTGACTTGGCACATGTTCACGCATGTAGTTGAAACAAAATCAACATAGCCTCTATGATGTTCATGTTCATGGTGATTTATGTCCTACTCATGCTTGCACTCAATATTAGTTACTCTCAATGCATTTTGATGACTGTTGTCGCTCTCTAGTTGGTCGCTTCCCAGTCTTTTGCTAGCCTTCACTTGTACTAAGCGGGAATACTGCTTTTGCCTCCACCTCCATAAACCCAAAGTTGTGCCATATGAGTCCACCATACCTACCTATGTGTGGTATCTACCTGCCGTTCCAAGTAAATTTGCATGTGCCACTCTCTAAATCTTCTAGAAATAATCTGTTTTGCATACCCGAACCGCTGATGTGGTGACAGGGGGATATTGATATCTTCCATGCTAGGCGTGTTATCCTCGATATGTGTTTATTCACTATCATTCACGAGAAAGGGGCCGGTAATTGGAATTCCCAGTTCCATGCTCAAATCGAAAAGATAAATACAAACAAAACTCCCCCGGGATTGATGTTGGTTTGGACGGTACCCGAGGATTCGGCTTGCCGTGGAGTGTGATTGATTGGTGGTGGGGGAGTCAAAACTTTACTTTTCTGTTTGGGAACCGCCTATAGCATGTGTAGCTTGGAAGATGTTGAGAACTCTTAGTCATTGCGTAGACAATGAAAGCATGTCACCCAAAATTATTATCTCTGTTTTCAAAGCTTGAGCTCTGGCACCTCTGCAAATCAATGCTTCCCTCTGCGAAGGGCATGTCTATTTATGTTCCTGTTGAGTCATCCTCCTCTTATAAAAGCACCAATGAGAGAGCACCTCTATCATTTTTATGCTTTGCTTTTAACTGTGTTGAGTATGACTATGACTGGATCTTCATTGCCATGAATTACAATGTTTAGTCAGCCCTTGGTCTTTGAAGGTGCTCTGCATTTATGTTTTGCGGTCTCAGAAAGAGCTAGCGAGATACCATCTATTCGTACTGCTTCATGTTGTTTTGATTGAAGTGTTGACACTTGAGGCTTATTATTATTTGCTTGCTAGTTGATTATGCCATTGATATGAGTTTACCGTGAGACCTAGATGTCATTTGCTTATGTGGTTTGCTTGTGATGTTGCTAAAATTCAGGTTGTGAGTTAGACATGGTTGCAACAACAAGATCAAACAGAGTTCGTCAAAGTTTTTCTTTTGTCAGTTTGTCAACTGAGTTGCTTGAGGACAAGCAAGGCTTTAAGCTTGGGGGAGTTGATTCGTCTCCGTCGTATCTACTTTTCCGAACTCTTTTGCCCTTATTTTGGACTCTAACTTGCATGATTTGAATGGAACTAACCCGGACTGACGATGTTTTCAGCAGAATTGCCATGGTGTTGTATTTGTGCAGAAATGAAAGTTCTCGGAACATCCTGAAAATTTACGAAGATTTTTTTGGGAATAAAAGAAAAATACCTACGCGAAGTTCCACGTGAGGGGCGTGCCAGTGGGCCACAAGCCCCTGGGCCGCGGCCACCCCCTATGGCCGAGCCATGAGGGCTTGTAGGGCCCATGTGGCACCACCGCCCCCAATCTCAGTTCTATATCTTCCGTTTCACTTGGAAAAAAATCAGAGAGAATGTTTCATCACGTTTTGCGATACGGAGGCGCCGCCACATCCTGTTCTTCATCTGGAGGGGAAATCGTCGCCATCGTCATCATCAACCTTTTTCCATCGACAATTCCATGATGCTCTTCATCATTCGTGAGTAATCTCATCGTAGGCTTGCTGGGCGGTGATGAGTTGGATGAGATCTATCATGTAATCGAGCTAATTCTTGACGGGGATTGATCCCTAGTATCCACTATGTTCTAGATTGATGTTGCTACTACTTGGCTATGCTTAATGCTTGTCACTAGGGCCCGAGTGCTATGATTTCAGATCTGAACCTATTATGTTGGTGCCAATATATGTGTGTTTTAGATCCTATCTTGCAAGTTGTAGTCACCTACTATGTGTTATGACCCGGCAACCCCGGAGTGACAATAGCCGGAACCACTCCCGGAGATGACCATAGTATGAGGAGTTCATATATTCACCGCATGTTAATGCGTTGGTCTGGTTCTTTATTAAAAGGAGAACCTTAATATCCTGTAGTTTCCATTAGGACCCCGCTGCCACGGGAGGGATGGACAATAGATGTCATGCAAGTTCTTTTCCCTAAGCACGTATGACTGCATACGGAATACATGCCTACATTAGATTGATGAACGGGAGCTAGCCACATATCTCTCCGTGTTATAGATGTCACATGATGAATCACATCCCTCACACTCATCCATCACCGATCCACTGCCTACGAGTCTTTTACTATTGGTTCTCGCTACGTTACTTTTCCTAGGCTTGTCCCTTGCTACAGAAGGGATTGGGCCACTTTGTTGCTGTTGTAACTACTGTTGTTACTTGTCACTTTGCTGCGGTTGTCACTACTGCTGTTACTTGTTACTTTGCTACTACTATTCCTTGCTACTCCGATGTTACTTGTTGCAAGACTTTGTTGGCGCTAACATCCCGTCAACAGGGCCTTTTCTGGCGCTATTGCTGGGAATTGTCAAAGCTTTTTCTCGTGCCATTGCTATCATACTACCTTGCTACTGATATTTTGCTTGAAGACACTAATCTTTCAGGTGTGGTTGAATTGACGACTCAACTCCTAATAGTTGAGAATATTCTTTAGCTTCCCCTTGTGAGCGAATCAATATATTTGGGTTGAATACTCTACCCTCGAAAACTGTTGCAATCACATACGCTTGTGGGACATCAGTAATGCCCTCTTCCCCTCTTGTTCTTGGATTCTCTCCTTTGGATCCTCTTTTCATAGGGCATTGCTAGGATCCCCTGTTTGTGGTCAAAACTATTGATAGGAGGAGGTCCTATATGTGCTTCCTATTAGTTATGTCGAGTAGTATCTAGAATCCTTGGCATAGGTCTGAGATCCAGATGCACCGGCCTCCCCAAAGCAGCAATATAACTGCTTGCATCTGCGGTACAACCGCACTGGTGACTGGTACAACCAGCCTTCCTGGTTCCTACGCCATAGATTCTTAGTTCTTCTCTGCATACCTCATTTATTCCTCTTTTGCATACAATCCTCTCATCTTTTCTGGGTTTCTTTTTGTGTGCTTATCTGGTATGTGTGTTTGCAGGTGGTTGTCCCTCTCGTTCTGCTCCTTGGGAGAACACCAAGAAACATGCTCGCGGGTGCAGGCTCGTTGATGACCCTGAGGAAGAGGAAGTTGTGATCCCTACCCATCCCTCTTGCCATGCAAAGTCCTTGGCCTTCAAGTGAAAATCTGCCAAGCCAGTGCACTCCTGGAAACAAGATGATTGGGAGCGGGTTCATTTTCGGAATCCTTATGAGGTCCCCATTGCTCCCACCTGGATCACCCTTCAGTTCTAGAATGCGCTTCACATGCGGATCGTGCATGACCTCTATGACCATCACAAGAACAAGTTTGCCAAGCAATGGACAATTGACATTGAGCAGTGGAAGAACAACATGGACTACTTTCGAGAGGCATATACTCTTTGTGAAGAATTCGACTTGCTCAAGCTCGTGACTCTCAACTATCCCTTTGATGTGCAGCTCATTCACCAGTTATATGCCACTATTCACTTTGGTACTGATGACGCTCACACCCTTACCTTCAGGTGTTATGGTGAGCTTTTCGAGGTCCCGTGGAATGCCTTTTGCAATGCACTTGGGTATGATGATACTGGCCTCAAATGGAATGGCGGCATTCATCGTCATGATCGGGCTAATTCTATGGATAAGGTGAAGTTAGCCCCCTTGTACATTCCCGTGTGTGGGATTCCTGGATCCTCTAAAAACCTATTGCGGGCATATGATATTCTGCATCGTGTTTTCTGAAATGTTCTCCTGCCCAAAGTTGGCAATCAAGATGAGATTCATGGATACTTTGTTGATCTCCTTATTTCCATGCAGGATCATGCTGGCTCTAGGGCTATGTTTGATGCTTCCAAATGGTTGTGGGAGGATCTATACTCCATGGTCTTCTACAAATTGGTCCCCAAGCATGCTCCATTCATCATGTGCTTCCTCAACTCTTTGTGGGCAATTCGTAGGCCTAGCGAGCCTCTCTCTTCTCCTGAGAACCTCACTAAGCATGAGTTCAAGCAACTCCAGAAGAAGAAGCATCTAGCTCCTCGCTTCCCCGATGGTGAACCTGAGGATGTTTTTGCTACTTCCAGTGACAGTAATTTTGAGCTTCCTGCGTGAGCCAAGCCATCTTGGATCTCCAAGCTCTCAGATAAGTTAAAGAAGACCTTCTACCTACAAGCTCATGTTTAGAAGAACCTCTATGAATCACATGTCAATGAGAAGCTTGCTCGGCGCAGGCAGATTCAGATTACGCAGGCTCTCAAGCTTGAGGCAGCCACTGCTTCTGTGAAGACCATCACCCCTGAGGAGCACTGGATCTATAGTCATAGCACTTGGACTGATGATGAGGTCTCCGGATAGCCTGCTACCTCCTCTGCTGTTGTTGCTCATGATGAGACTGATAGTGATGATGGTGATGGTGATACTGAGTCTGCTAGTGATGATTCCGAGGAGTCTGAGTGATCAGACAAGCTCTACTAAGCACTGGGGTGGTAGCATCACTATTTTTCTTTTTGGTGTCCTAATGCCAAAGGAGGAGAGAGCTATATCATGACGGGATTTGCATGGGGGCTTTGGTTGTGATATCGCGTTTCTTTCTTGTTGCTTTCCAGTTGAATTCTTATTTGCTTGTTAGTCGGTCTTGAACATATCTTATGTGGAGACTATTTGAGTTTCAGTAGAGACTATATTTATTATTACCCTTATCATTCAAGCTCTACTCATTATCTCGTACATACGCTCCTTAATGTTATTTCCTCTAAAATCAAGGGGGAGCTCCAATTCTCGTTCTTGTCTCATCTAGGGGACACAGCGAGGGGGAGCTCCGCTTTTACTTTAGAGACCATCTATGCAAATTGTGTTGTTCTTATCATCCACCAAAAAGGGGGGGATTTTAAGGGCATTCTCCATCTTAAGTGTTTTGGTGATGATGACAACTGACTATGTTATCTAACCGGGTGTCAAGTGTGGAGGTATCGTATGTAAAACACAAGACGGTAAGGTTTTCCCTCCAAACGGGAAAGATCGAAGACGTGTTACCTACGTGTTTATTCTCTTTGGCCGTAGGGATCCCGTACAATTAAGAGGGAATCCACATTGGAAGTCTATAGGTGAATCAAGTCTTCCCACACACTTGTGCACCCATTGTCGTTCCATCGCATCATTGAGAGAGAGGCCCCTACTTTCTAACTAACCAGTTGTACCGCTGCCTAGTGTGGTTGTACCGCTCAACCCCTCGGCGGTTGTACCGGCCCAGCACCGGTCCACAACCAGACACGGCTCTATTTTGCTGCGGTGGTGGCCCAGTTGTACCGCTATATTAGTATAGCTGTTACTACTGGTGTTCCAAGCGGTTGTACCTCTTGGGACTTAGCCACTCCAAGCACCCGTGACACGTGGAACCTCAGGCCAATCTTTGTTTTGGACCGGTTGTTGGGCGGTGACTGGGCGGTTGTTCTGCTAAATTAGGCAAACCAGTTGTACCGCCCTGGTAACCGGTAGTACCGCCACCGTGTAAAAACGGTTGTAACAGTTAGAAAGTAGGGGCGCTATATAAGGAGGGGTTTCTTCCACCTCCCTCTTATCTCTTACCTCTCTCTCTCCATCACTGACGCACTCCAAGCTTTCTTGCCCGATCTCTCTCCCTAGCCACCCAAACTTGTTGGCTTGCTAGGGATTGAAGGAGGAGCTTCCACCAAAGGAAAATTGATTTCCCCCAAGTCCTTGTGTGGATTTTGTTACTCTTGGGTGTTTGAGCACCCTATACGGAAGAGGTCACCTCGAAGCTACATTCCATTGTGGTGAAGCTCCATGGTTTCGTTGGGAGCCTCCAATTGAGTTGTGGAGAGATCCCCAACCTTGTTTGTAAAGGTTCGGTTGCCACCTTCAAGGGAACCACTTAGTGGAATCACGACACTTCACATTGTGTGAGGGCGTGAGGAGAATACGGTGTCCTTAGTGGCATCTTGTTGAGCACTGTGCCTCCACACCGCTCCAACGGAGACGTACTTCCCCTCAAAGGGAAGGAACTTCGGAGACACATCCTCGTCTTCATTGGTTCCACTTGTGGTTATTTCTTACCTTTACTTGTATTTACTTCTTCCTTATTATTGTTGTTTTTGTTATCATATAGGTTGCTCACCTAATTGCATATCTAGACAACCTATTTGTTGCTAAACCAAATTTGTTTAAAGAAAAGCTTAAAATTTGCTAGTTGCCTATTCACCCCCCCTCTAGCCAACCATATCGATCCTTTCAACCGCGATGGGCTGATTCGGCCCCTCAAACACACTCGGACGCTCCCGAATGCGTGTGCGGGCACTGACTGGACACACACTTTATATTTATCTTTCCACATACGCGTATATAATATTCGACACCTTATATCCATACTACACATGCAATGTGAGCTACATAACATGATTAAACAATGGGGAACAATAAATCATCGAAAAGATCATCTGAGTTCATCATCAGACAAATTCTTATACTACAACAACTAAAAATGATATAAACATATAAGGAGGAGCGGGATCACCACTTCCGCGTCGGGCCTTTGCCCTTCTGGTCGCCGTCGCAATTGTAGGCGTCCACGACTAGTGAGGGTCTTTGTCATTGTCGGAGGAGGTGGATTTCTGGTCCTAGCCGTCCTCGGACTCGGAGTCAGAAAGGATGGTCAACCCTTTCATCTGGTGGACGGCCCTGTGTTGCTACTGCTTGAACTTTGCAACCCGAGCCGCCTCCTTTGATGCCTCGTTCGCATCGCGTTCTGACTGCTCAATAGCAAGCCAGAGCGCCTTCGCTTTCTTCCTCCATAGTTGGCGAGCATCCATCTCCGTCATCGTGAGCGATTGATGATAGACCCATGTGAGGAGCCGCTCATCCTCGTCAGGGCTCTACTTGCATCCGGTGGCAGTGGTGCATGGACTGCTCTATTGCGTCCCTCTCCCTTGCATGTTGCCTCTCACGGCGGGTGGTAAGCGCCTCCGATTATGGAGTGTGCATGCGGGCCAGTGACGGGCACTAGCAGCCATCACTGCCCGAGCGGAGGAGCGACCGGTGGGCGAAAGGGGCGACATGGGGGCCGTGCAGACAGTGTTGTCCGTGCAGAGCTGCGTGCGAGACGGGCGGGTCCAGCTAAGGCATCCATGCTGCGATAGCGTGGGAGTTGCGGCGACGCTTCAGATCCGTAGCTGCCTCTTGTGTCCACCCTGGAATGCTCCAAGGCAATGTGGAGGGCCAGCTCCTCCTCGTAGTCGAGGTCAAAGCTGGAGTGGCTGCCGAAACTCGACATTACTCCGGATTGGATTGAAATCTGAGAGGGAAGATAAGAGAACAAAGCAAGAAAGGTGAGTGAGTGAGTGTAACGACTAAGATGCGGTCCTTTCCTATTTACGGAAGGAGGCCCCAAAATGGAAAGAAGCGCATCTATGCGTTTCGCAAGCAAGATAAACATAGCACATACATAATTTAAGAATGACAAATAGGGAATCGTTTACCATCTCTCATAGATAATATCAGAGTTTACATCCACACATTTATTCAGACAAGGTAGTTTCGCTACGGACTACATAACATAAGAAAAGGCTATGCTATCCCGCATGCTTGCCCACGATCATGACCATGCCTCAGTCTTCTGGATAGTTCACGTACAGGCGGTCGTTCTCCTCATCGTACTACCACGCCAGCTGCGTGCCATCGGGATCACCTATGTCGGGCGTACATGTACCTGTTGGGGTGTTGAAGTAATCTGTGAGCCACGGGGACTCAGCAATCTATGACCTTGGTACTGAAACTAGTCAAGTTATTAGGTGAGGAAGGTTCGGTGTTTAGGTTGCAGCTCCCTAGCATTTATGGTGGCTAACTTACGTAGAACAAGTTATTGATGTGGTGGTCTACGCGAGCGGTCGAAGACTAGGTGATCACTAAGTGATCCTGAACACCTACCTACGTCAAACATAACCCCACCATGTTCCCGATCGAAGAGAGGTCTTCGAAGGGGAGAGTCACGGTTACGCACACGGTTGGCAATTTTATTAGATTAAGTTCAAGTTATCTATAACCGGATATTAACAAATATTCCAAGTTGCCACATAACCGCGGGCACAGCTTTCTGAAAGATTAAACCCTGCAGGGGTGCTCCAACTAGTCCATCACAAACGGTCACGGGCCGCAAAGTAATCCTCTATCACGAAACTCGTGATCTCGTCGGATTCCTTAGAGGAAAACCTCAACTCTGGGGAGAACCAAAGCTTCACCGGGATTCCTATACGCAAGATATATCGCAAAGGTAAGACAAGACTTGCAGGACCTCCCGTCGCGTCGACGACCCCGATAAGAGCCGCGTATCTCAGTCTCAGGAAACGACGGATGAGTTACGCGTACGATGGCCTGATAGAAATCTCTCAAGTTGCCCTGAGTTGGCCCCGCAAAGTGCTCTGGTTTGGACCAACACTGATGAGGAGCATTGGCCCGGGTTGTTGATTAATTCCTCGGGGTAGCTATTCCCTATGCAAATTATTATTAGGTGATTAGCAAATTAAAGCCAATGTTGGGTCCTGCCGGACAAGTCTTAACACTACACGATTTATCAAGGGGGTCCCCATAACAACCCCGAACGTGTTAGGAGCGATTAGTTATGGAATCAAACGCCGGTAGCCGGAAACTAAGGCGGCAATAACGGAACAAATCACCCGGCAAAAGCTAGGCCTTCCATCATCTACCAAGTATATAGGTGCATTAATTAAATAACACATTAAAACATAATGATATCAAAACTCATGTTATCACATGAGACAATTGGCACCTGCAAATAACAGGTTTCAAGGGCTTAGTGAAAATCTCAGATTCTCACCAGCTGTTTATGCTTTGAAGCATTTTGACAGCCCCCATAACAATATCTACAGGAAGTGAAAGTGAATGAAATTTAACAGAGAGCTAGACAAACACAAAAGCTCCAACTCTCTAGTTGATTGCAAGGGTTGATTCCCAACACATGAACTTTTGCAACTACAACTACAAGGGAAGAAAATAACAACAGTCTCTCAGACTAGGTGAAAATCTCAGCCAAGGGTTAAGTAGAGGGCGAGGGAGGCCGCCTCGACATCCGTGAGCGACGGCGTCGCCTCTCTGTCTCGCGCTCTCTCTTACGAAACTGGCGGAAAGGAGGGAGGAGGGAGACGGCGTCTACAGGAGAGGGCTGTCGCGCGAGGAGGTTAGTTGGGCCAGCGAGGAGGAGGAGGCCCACTCGGAGGCGCCAGGTAACAAAAGAAAAACCCACAGGGGTTTTTCTACTTAAAAACATAATAGAGACAAATATAAATACACAGGCAACACTGTTGACCCTAAAATAAAACAAAAATGCCCCTGGTCATAAGGGAATTATGACCCAATAAAATAAAATGAAAAGAGGATTTTTAGAGCATTTAAATATTTACAAACAGAATTAAATGAACTATTTTTTGAATATCTACCCCTCTCAAACATAGATTCAAATCACATAAAACCTAGCACCACATCCACCACAAAACACTCTAAATGAACTACATTTTTGAACCAGGGTTAGAGCAAGTAATACTGGAGCTTGAGAAAATAGAGAAGGGGGGGTTTGGAACCTATTTGAAAACTTACATAGTTGCACCCCACTTTCAAACACCACTTGTCACACCCAAGATGCGACCCTATCCTCAATTCGGCACAAGGGCCTCGTCAGGGATAGAAGCGCATCTCGTCGTGTCGCAAGAATGGATATCGTTACAAGTACATGTACTGAAAAGAAGAGATATATAAAGAGTTGGCTTACACTCGCCACAAGCTACATCAGAGTCACATCAGTACATTACATAATCATCAAGAGTAAGAGCAGGGTCCAACTACGGACGGAAATAAACGACAAAAGAAGAACGACGTCCATCCTTGCTATCCCAGGCTGTCGGCCTGGAACCCATCCTAGATCGATGAAGAAGAAGAAGAAGAAGCAACTCCAAATGAACAATCAACGCGCTCGCGTCAAGTAACCTTTACTTGTACCTACAACTGGTGTTGTAGTAATCTGTGAGCCACAGGGGACTCAGCAATCTCATTTCCAAAGGTATCAAGACTAGCAAAGCTTAATGGGTGAGGTATGGTTAAGTGGTGAGGTTGCAGCAGCGGCTAAGCATATATTTGGTGGCTAACTTACGAATACCAGAAATAAGAGGGGGAAGATCTACCCATAACGGACGTGAACTACTGATGATCAAAGGAATGATCCTGAACACCTACCTACGTCAGTCATAACCCCACCGTGTCCTCGATCGGAGAAGGAACTCACGAAAGAGACAGTCACGGTTACGCACACAGTTAGCATGTTTTAATTAAGTTAACTTCAAGTTATCTAGAACCACTGTTAAACAAAGTTTCCACGTTGCCACATAACCGCGGGCACGGCTTTCCGAAAAGAATTAACCCTGCAGGGGTGCTCCAACTAGTCCATTACAAATTACCACAAGCCGCATAGAAATCCTCAATCACGAAGCTCGCGATCTCATCGGATTCCCTAGTGGAAAACCTCAACTCTGAGATTACCCAAAGCATCACCGGAATCCCGATGCACAAGATATTTCGTCAAAGGTAAAACTAATCCAGCAAGGCTGCCCGACGTGTCGACGATCCCGATAGGAGCCGCGTATCTCGTTCTCAGGACACGATGGATAAGCACAGCGTACGGTGGCCTGATAGAAATCTCCCGAGTTGCCCCGGGTTGGCCCCGCAAACGGCTCTAGTTTTGGACGAACACTCATGAGGAGCACTGGCCCGGGGGTTGATAAAATTATCCTCGGGTTAATTACTCCCTATGCAGTTCATTAGTTATTAGGAAAATGTAGTACCAAAGTTGGGCCTTGCCAGACCAGCTTTAATCTAAAACGAATTATCAAGGGGGTCCCCATAACAACCCCGATCGTGTTAGGAGCGCTCGTTTATGGAACATAACACCGGTAGCCGAAAACTAAGGGGGCAAAGGTGGAACAAAACACCAGGCTAGAAAGGCCGAGCCTTCCACCTTTTACCAAGTATATAGGTGCATTAAATTAAATAGCATTTAAATATGGTGATATAACAAGGAACCCATGTTATCACATGGAAGCAACTGCACCTGCAACTAGCAACGCTAACAACAGGGTTAAGCAAGCAGTAACATAGCCAAACAGTGGTTTGCTAGGTCGAACAAGTTGAGGGTAGTCATGCCATTGTTGAGAGGCTGATATGGAAACATGTGGTAGGCAACGAGACATAAACGATAGAAGCGATAACTAGCATGGCAATGATAGTAATGGTATCTGGGGAAATGATCATCTTGCCTGAGATCCCGCTTGGAAGAAGAATGCCTCCGTGAAGTCAGCGCGCCAGCGTAGTCAAACGGGTCCTCACATTCCGACACGCCTGCGGAACTCTATCGAGACGGGCAAACCGGAAACAAACATCAACACAAGTAGTCACCACACGATGCACAACATGATGCATAACCTACTATGATGCATGATCAGTTCATTGATGCAAGGGATGGCATGGCAATTCATCTCATGCAAACACTACACATTAAGTGAAGCTCGATATGCAACGGGTTGCATATGGACGAAACTCCACATTTAATTAGTTAATTCACTCCCGATTATTTACACGGCAATATTTAATTGTTGTTAACATAGCAAGGGTGAAGCGATGGTCCTACATGTCATCCTAGTCAGTTTAACTCGCGGAACAAAGAGCGGAGCTACGGCACAAGAGGCATGCAACACAATATATCATGCCATGAATGCGTCATGCATGCGAGTTCAAACATCACGGGCAAGAAGAGAAATAAACAGGTGTCGCCACGGCGAGCGAGAGGAAACCATGGCGGCAAATCGGAAACGATGCCACAGCAACGTTCCTATCCCGATAACTCAACGGGGTATCGGTGACAACGGATAGGGAGCGCGTGTGGGAACGCTAAATAAATATGGGGTGATCCCGACTACCGGGTTCCCATGTGTCGAGGGCACGACGAAAAGGAAGACAACGTGCACGGGCAAACAAACGGTGCATACATACGGTGCAACATACATACAACTCATACATCACATGCATATGGTTCTCGGCCACGTCTCATCGTTATACCTTCGACGCGTGCGATACGAAGCGGATCGGTTCGGTGAAGGGGATCAACGGTCGTCGTGGACGTCGTGGAAGTAGTCGTACACACGCCGGTAGTTGAAGTAGTGGTACACGGTCTCGTCGACGGTAGTCGTACTCTCAGCGTCGTGGTTCACGGTTCTTCGGTGTCGGATCACGGTCTTCACAACGGTAGTCGATCACGTTCCGGGGTCGTCGAGGACGACGTGGTACTCGCGATCTTGTCGGTTCCATGAAGGAGGGGTTGGTGCACGCGGTGACGGCAAGCGACACAACAGCAACATCAAACGTGCAACGGCGGCACAAGGAAAAGCGGCAACATCTAGCACCAGCAGGCTTCGACTAGCATCGGCAGCAAGCTAGCTAGCAAGCATCATTAGGCACGGCATGCAAGCACACTAGCAGCAACAGCAATCGGCCTCGGCAAGGCATTGCTGGCAAGCAACAACAACTAACTGGCAGCTATAGCCAGTAACAGCAACGGGGCACCAGCATGAGCAAAGCAGCGACATCACCAGCGACTAGCAGCTAAGCAGCATGGCATCAACAGCAAGCAGCAGCAGCATGCAAAACAGGCAAAGCAGCAGCTACATCAGCAACGCAAGCAGCAAGCAACGCAACAGCCAGCATTAACAGCATAGCGGCAGCAACAACAGCACCAAGCGGCAAGCAGCAGCGCAGTGGGCAAGCAACAGCGGCCAGCAGCACAGCAGCACGCCGGCAACAGCAACGGCAGGGAGGCGGCAGCGGCTCGAGGGGAACGGATAGGGGCCCGGGAGGGGGCGGCATCGCGTCGGCGGCCTTGGCCGGCAGGCACCGAGGCTGCGGTGGCCGGATCGGGGAACCTGCATGGGGAGGCGGTGAGGCAGCGCGGCCGAGTCCAGCGGCGGCGCACGGGGCGGAGCAGAGAGGAGGCCGGCGCGGCGAGGCTGGCGGCGACCACGCGGGGAGAGGAGAGGGTGACGGCGCTGGGGTGGCTTCCACGGCGGGGCGCAGCTCGGGTCGAGGGGGCCTGACACGGGCGAGCTCGAGCCATGGCAGGGCGGCGAGCAACCGGTTGTTGCGGGGCCGAGGAGGGAGAAGCACGCGGCTGCAGGGCACCGGGCGTCGAGCGGGATCGAAGGGACGGGGAGCAGAGAGGCGGCTCGCGAGGAGGGAGGCGGCCGGCGGGGCACCGAGCACGGTGGCCTGGGGCTCAGGAGGAGGAGGACGGGCTGGCGTGGGAGGGGCGCTGGTGTGGTCGCTAGGAGGAGCGGCGGCACGAGGAAGGCACAGAGGAGCGACAGGGGAGAAGGGATCGGGCACGGGGAGCAACGGGCTAGGTCACGGGGAGGGGGGAAGCTGGGCCTTGGGCCGGCTCGCCTGGGTTGGCTCCTCCCCCATTTGGGTTTTCCTTTTTTTTATAAAACCTTTAAAACCGAAATCTGTAAATAAAGAAAGGCTTTTTTTAACAAAATAAAATAAACTAAAATAAATGCCTTTTGACCCCTTTAAAACAAACCCCAACTATAAATAGATTGGGCATTTTTAAAGAAATAAAAAAGAAACCTTTTTTAAAAGAATAAAAATAAAACCCTTTTTTTACAAAAGAATAAAATCAAACTCCTTTTGACAGGAGAACAAAATACAACCTCTTTTATTTAAAGATTAAAATAAAGCTCTTTAAAGAGGAAAAGAAAATGAGACGGATTTAAAATAAACAAAGGAAAAATTAAAGGAAATCCAAGGGTTGCCCACACATTTAATAAAAGGACCCTTTTATTGAAAAGAAAAAGACGAACCCTTTTTAAATAGAGGTTTAAAATGGAAAATCTTAGCAACCGCAAAAACAAATAAGAGGGGAGAGGAGGGGAGAAGGTATAGGTCGGCGGTGCAACAGGGTTAAGCGGTGGCTCTCGCGCACGCATTCTCATCACGCCAACAAACGACGACACACTCACAAAGCACTAACACCTAACAACACGGCAACAAACAACACCGACGAAACACAGTTGACGTGATGCCATGCATGATGCGATGATGCAACTACATGACAATGCAACGAATAAAACTAACACACGACGGAAACAGAAATAAAGGGGGGATCTTATGGAACGTCGGTCTCGGGCTGTCACAACTCTCCTACACTACAAGAAGATCTCGCCCCGAGATCCAAGAATGAAAAGGGGGGAGAGGATGAGAAAGAACAAGGGGTAAAAACTTAGTCGCTTCTTTGAAAAATGAGTGAAACCAACGATCCTTGAAGGTTGCAAGGAGATGAGGAATGACATGAGAAAGAAGCCAGAATTCACGGAAAATTTCGGCAGCACTTCGGTAGGAAAATGGGACAAAAAATTCGATAAGAAGAGAGAATTAGACAATATGCACAACACACAAGTAAAATAGAGTAAGGGACACCATGAACTTGATGGAACAACATAATAGACCCAAAAAAACAACATAACAAGGCCTCCGGAACAAGAGAATAGGAACTAGCTCAAGCGGAAGAAGAGAAAGAAGAAAAGAATGACAACTATCATCACAATGGAATTGAATAGCCTCCGGACAGAAGAATAGACTGAGTAGTTGGAAAACCAACAATGAAAAGAACAAGATAGTATTGGGCTTATGAAAATCATCTCAACAAATATGAGATGACAACCAACCACTAAAAGAAACAAGGATTGATTGGGAGAAACAAGATATGAACAAATCTTACACCAAGAGGATACATCGAGAACTTGGATTAATGATAAGCACCATGATAGCAACAATCCATAGGAAAAGCTTTAGGAGAAATCCAAACCAAGAAAACTCGATGAAGAAATCATGGGTTGAAATATCTCAAGATCAAAGAATTGGTGGGTTTAATTATCTCATTCTTGAAATAAAATCTCTTCGGGACTCCTACACTAACAAGAATGCTATAATACCACCTCAAAGGATAAGGAAGAACAATTGCACATATAAATGCAAGAGAAAGGATACTTGAGGTACTCCAACAAGAATCTTGAAGAACACTTGAGAATGGATTGAAACCTTGAAGAACCACCATGAAGGACCTCCGTATGAATGATGCAACGATATGAAGGTGGAAAAGAACAAGATTATGGCCTTGCCAAAATTAAGATGAAGCCTCACAAAGAGATACTTGACAAAACTTGGAACTCCAGAAAAGAAAGATAAGCACCTGTGAAAAGAATTGATATCATGAGTCGCTCCGGAAGAAGAATTGAAATCCCTTGAAAGAAGGAAGAATAAGAATTATGTTATGCTTATCCTTCATCAAGTTAAATTAATGACAAGCAACGGATTTAGCATACCACTTATTATTCTTGAAATGATTAAGGATAAATATAAGCACAAACTAGAAGAAATCTTGAAAGAGGCACCGGTGAGAATTGAAATAAATGAGGCAACCAAGAATTAATGGAGATGCAAGAGAATGAAGAGATCATGAACCACCTGAGAGAAAATTTGAAAAAAGCATCGGAATAACCGAGAGACGAACGAAGAGACAACAATTGAGAAGAATTGAGGATGAAAGCTGCAAGCTGAGAACGAAGAAGTCTTCTGAAATGATGGCCTTCGGAGGATCGAGAATAAAACAACTCAGAAATGCACCGGATAGCCAGAAATGGATTACTCATGATTGGAACAAATAAGATGACAACACCAAGCTGAAAAGAAATCTTCAAGAGAACGGACCAAGATTCGAGAAAACACTCCTTCAGACTGCAAGCTGAGAACGATGACGAGGAACAACACCAAGAATAGTTGAGACACTCCGGAATAAGAAGAATGCAAGGTTGAGCCAAATCTGAGAATTAATACAAATAGATATTGCAGAAGTAATAAGACTGATGAAATTCATACTTACGTCATAGTTGAAAGAATTAGAGATCTCCGAGAAAGATTACAAAAGCCAGATAAGATCCTGGGAAAGAACCTGTGGGTTATGGGGCCACTCAAAGAAACCACCATTAAAAGATTGCTAGAAGGATTGATATAGCACCGGTAAAAAGAAAACTAGATAAGGTTGAGCACCTCGAAATAATTAAAGAATTGAAAACAAGAAACTCTGAGACATCTTCAACGCTCCGGATGGAATAGAGATAAGTGAATAAACAAGATAGGCTCAAACGAATCTCCAACATAGGAAAGAATTACAAGCACGAAAAGGATAAGATGAACACGGACAACTGAATTAAATTCACCGGGTAAGAGAGAAAGAACAGACAGCGGAAGCACAAAGAAGAGGAAACTCTTGGATGAAAATTGAGTGACTGAAGGAAAAGGGCGGGAGGGCGGGAAAAACAAAGACAACATGGGGAAGATGAGATGAACTCCGGAATAAAACGAGAGAATGATCTTGCAAAAATTGGAGAGAAACACGCCGGTTGAAAAAAGAATTGATATGGCAACTCCGGTTGACAAAAATTGACAAGACAACTGATTGAGCAAAAGAATTAGCATTCACATAAAAATATGAGAACACCTCTTAAGAAAGATTTGAAATCACCACTTGACATCGAAGCAACTTGAATTACCATATTAAAACAAAACAAAGGGAGAGGCTTATGAAACAAGCCAGAACAAACTCATGAGAAAGATTTCCGTTCGATATTTTCGTGGACAGGATCGCACGGGCTCGATTTTACAGTAGCCATCAAGTGCAAGGCAGTGCACCCGACATACGAAGCGTCCCCGAGTCGTAGCAAGCTACAAGGACTCTTTAAGACACAACGTGTACCGCTGTAAGTCGAACGTGAACAAACGAATCCACTAGATGTCGAACCCCAACCTAACATCATGCATTTGTTGGAAGAATGTCCTATAAGTAACTACTTGAATTCCCACCTATGAATTCCCGAAATATCTGGTCATGCAATCTGGTACACGGATACAAGGAGTAATCTCACACAACTCCTATACTAACCCGTCACTTGTATCACATCCGTCAACACACGACCAGAATCACAGACCTTCATCTACAACAGACCCTCGTGATCACAACGATACAAAGTATGGCAGTACTCCCGAACAATCTGCACCAGTATTGGGGACATCGGGGTTATCTCGCCACTACTAGTATTGAAGCAATTATGAACATCCTTCGTACTGAGACACTAAGAAATGTGAATGATAACGATGTGCTCAAGAATCCCTTGGAGCTCAACTCCCCGGAAAAAATCAAGTCAGACAGGAGGCACCAAGACAGAACTCCATCACATCGGCATCATATAGATCCCAAGAATATCCGCGTGATCCTAAAAAAATTTGAGTGAGAAGAGGAGTAGAATAAATAATTACGTCAAGATTCCTCACCAGAGCATAGAAGAGGAGAAAAAAAGAATCCTACCCTCTGATATATAACTAGACTCAAATTAGTTTTTCACTAGACTCGGCTCGGCCAAGTTCGATCAATCAAGGGGGCTCCTAGGTCGGTCCTTGCTCTGATACCAACTTGTCACACCCAAGATGCGACCCTATCCTCAATTTGGCACGAGGGCCTCGTCAGGGATAGAAGCGCATCTCGTCCTGTCGCAAGAATGGATATCGTTACAGGTACATGTACTGAAAAGAAGAGATATATAAAGAGTTGGCTTACACTCGCCACAAGCTACATCAGAGTCACATCAGTACATTACATAATCATCAAGAGTAAGAGCAGGGTCCGACTACGGACGAAAATAAACGACAAAAGAAGAACGACGTCCATCCTTGCTATCCCAAGCTGCCGGCCTGGAACCCATCCTAGATCGATGAAGAAGAAGAAGAAGAAGCAACTCCAAATGAACAATCAACGCGCTCGCGTCAAGTAACCTTTACTTGTACCTGCAACTGGTGTTGTAGTAATCTGTGAGCCACAGGGGACTCAGCAATCTCATTTCCAAAGGTATCAAGACTAGCAAAGCTTAATGGGTGAGGTATGGTTAAGTGGTGAGGTTGCAGCAGCGGCTAAGCATATATTTGGTGGCTAACTTACGAATACCAGAAATAAGAGGGGGAAGATCTACCCATAACGGACGTGAACTACTGATGATGAAAGGAATGATCCTGAACACCTACCTACTGCAGTCATAACCCCACCGTGTCCTCGATCGGAGAAGGAACTCACGAAAGAGACAGTCACGGTTACGCACACAGTTGGCATGTTTTAATTAAGTTAACTTCAAGTTATCTAGAACCAGTGTTAAACAAAGTTTCCACGTTGCCACATAACCGCGGGCACGGCTTTCCCAAAAGATTTAACCCTGCAGGGGTGCTCCAACTAGCCCATCACAAATTACCACAAGCCGCATAGAAATCCTCAATCACGAAGCTCGCGATCTCGTCGGATTCCCTAGTGGAAAACCTCAACTCTGAGATTACCCAAAGCATCACCGGAATCCCGATGCACAAGATATTTCGTCAAAGGTAAAACTAATCCAGCAAGGCCGCCCGACGTGTCGACGATCCCGATAGGAGCCGCGTATCTCGTTCTCAGGACACGACGGATAAGCACAGCGTACGGTGGCCTGATAGAAATCTCCCGAGTTGCCCCGGGTTGGCCCCGCAAACGGCTCTAGTTTTGGACCAACACTCATGAGGAGCACTGGCCCGGGGGTTGATAAAATTATCCTCGGGTTAATTACTCCCTATGCAGTTCATTAGTTATTAGGCAAATGTAGTACCAAAGTTGGGCCTTGCCAGACTAGCTTTAATCTAAAACGAATTATCAAGGGGGTCCCCATAACAACCCCGATCGTGTTAGGAGCGCTCGTTTATGGAACATAACACCGGTAGCCGAAAACTAAGGGGGCAAAGGTGGAACAAAACACCAGGCTAGAAAGGCCGAGCCTTCCACCTTTTACAAAGTATATAGGTGCATTAAATGAAATAGCATTTAAATATGGTGATATAACAAGGAACCCATGTTATCACATGGAAGCAACTGCACCTGCAACTAGCAACGCTAACAACAGGGTTAAGCAAGCAGTAACATAGCCAAACAGTGGTTTGCTAGGTCGAACAGGTTGAGGGTAGTCATGGCATTGTTGAGAGGCTGATATGGAAACATGTGGTAGGCAACGAGACATAAACGATAGAAGCGATAACTAGCATGGCAATGATAGTAATGGTATCTGGGGAAATGATCATCTTGCCTGAGATCCCGCTTGGAAGAAGAATGCCTCCGTGAAGTCAGCGAGCCAGCGTAGTCGAACGGGTCCTCACATTCCGACACGCCCGCGGAACTCTATCGAGACGGGCAAACCGGAAACAAACATCAACACAAGTATTCACCACACGATGCACAACATGATGCATAACCTACTATGATGCATGATCAGTTCATTGATGCAAGGGATGGCATGGCAATTCATCTCATGCAAACACTACACATTAAGTGAAGCTCGATATGCAACGGGTTGCATATCGACGAAACTCCACGTTTAATTAGTTAATTCACTCCCGATTATTTACACGACAATATTTAATTGTTGTTAACATAGCAAGGGTGAAGCGATGGTCCTACATGTCATCCTAGTCAGTTTAACTCGCGGAACAAAGAGCGGAGCTACGGCACAAGAGGCATGCAACACAATATATCATGCCATGAATGCGTCATGCATGCGAGTTCAAACATCACGGGCAAGAAGAGAAATAAACAGGTGTCGCCACGGCGAGCGAGAGGAAACCATGGCGGCCAATCGGAAACGATGCCACGGCAACGTTCCTATCCCGATAACTAAACGGGGTATCGGTGACAACGGATAGGGAGCGCGTGTGGGAACGTTAAATAAATATGGGGTGATCCCGACTACCGGGTTCCCATGTGTCGATGGCACGACGAAAAGGAAGACAAGGTGCACGGGCAAACAAACGGTGCATACATACGGTGCAACATACATACAACTCATACATCACATGCATATGGTTCTCGGCCACGTCTCATCGTTATACCTTCGATGCGTGCGATACGAAGCGGATCGGTTCGGTGAAGGGGATCAACGATCGTCGTGGACGTCGTGGAAGTAGTCGTACACACGCCGGTAGTTGAAGTAGTGGTACACGGTCTCGTCGATGGTAGTCGTACTCTTAGCGTTGTGGTTCACGGTTCTTCGGTGTCGGATCACGGTCTTCACAACGGTAGTCGATCACGCTCCGGGATCATCGAGGACGACGTGGTACTCGTGATCTTGTCGGTTCCATGAAGGAGGGGTTGGTGCACGCGGCGACGGCAAGCGACGCCACAGCAACATCAAAAGTGCAATGGCGGCACAACGAAAAGCGGCAACATCTAGCACCAGCAGGCTTCGACTAGCATCGGCAGCAAGCTAGCTAGCAAGCATCATTAGGCACGGCATGCAAGCACACTAGCAGCAACAGCAATCGGCCATGGCAAGGCATTGCTGGGAAGCAACAACAACTAACTGGCAGCTATAGCCAGTAACAGCAACAGGGCACCAGCATGAGCAAAGCAGCGACATCACCAGCGACTAGCAGCTAAGCAGCATGGCATCAACGGCAAGCAGCAGCAGCATGCAAAACAGGCAAAGCAGCAGCTACATCAGCAACGCAAGCAGCAAGCAACGCAACAGCCAGCATTAACAGCATAGCGGCAGCAGCAACAGCACCAAGCGGCAAGCAGCAGCGCAGCGGGCAAGCAACAGCGGCCAGCAGCACAGCAGCACGCCGGCAACAGCAACGGCAGGGAGGCGGCAGCGTCTCGAGGGGAACGGACAAGGGCCCGGGAGGGGGCGGCATCGCGCCGGCGGCCCTGACCGGCAGACACCGAGGCTGCGGCGACCGGCTCGGGGAACCTACGCGGGGAGGCGGCGAGGCAGCGCGGCCGAGGCCAGCGGCGGCACACGGGGCGGAGCAGAGAGGAGGCCGGCGCGGCGAGGCTGGCAGCGACCACGCGGGGAGAGGAGAGGGTGACGGCGCTGGGGTGGCTTCCATGGCGGGGCGCAGCTCGGGTCGAGGGGGCCTGACACGGGCGAGCTCGAGCCATGGCAGGGCGGCGAGCAACCGGTTGCTGCGGGGCCGAGGAGGGAGAAGCACGCGGCTGCAGGGCACCGGGCGGCGAGCGGGATCGAAGAGACGGGGAGTAGAGAGGCGGCTCGCGAGGAGGGAGGCGGCGGGCGGGGCACCGAGCACGGCGGCCTGGGGCTCAGGAGGAGGAGGACGAGCTGGCGCGAGAGGGGCGCTGGGGTGGCCGCTAGGAGGAGCGACAGCGCGAGGAAGGCACAGAGGAGCGGCAGGGGAGAAGGGATCGGGCATGGGGAGCAACGGGCTAGGTCACGGGGGGGGAAGCTGGGCCTTGGGCCGGCTGGCCTGGGCTGGCTCCTCCCCCATTTGGGTTTTCCTTTTTTTTATAAAACCTTTAAAACCGAAATCTGTAAATAAAGAAAGGTTTTTTTTAACAAAATAAAATAAACTAAAATAAATTCCTTTTGACCCCTTTAAAACAAACCCCAACTATAAATAGATTGGGCATTTTTAAAGAAATAAAAATGAAACCTTTTTAAAAAGAATAAAAATGAAACCCTTTTTTTTACCAAAGAATAAAATCAAACTCCTTTTGATAGGAGAACAAAATACAACCTCTTTTATTTAAAGATTAAAATAAAGCTCTTTAAAGAGTAAAAGAAAATGAGACAGATTTAAAATAAACAAAAGGAAAAAAATAAAGGAAATCCAAGGGTTGCCCACACATTTAATAAAAGGACCCTTTTATTGAAAAGAAAAAGACGAACCCTTTTTAAATAGAGGTTTAAAACGGAAAATATTAGCAACCGCAAAAACAAATAAGAGGGGAGAGGAGGGGAGAAGGTTTAGGTCGGCGGTGCAACAGGGTTAAGCGGTGGCTCTCACGCACGCATTCTCATCACGCCAACAAACGACGACACACTCACAAAGCACTAACACCTAACAACACGGCAACAAACAACACCGACGAAACACAGTTGACGTGATGCCATGCATGATGCGATGATGCAACTACATGACGATGCAACGAATAAAACTAACACACGACGGAAACGGAAATAAAGGGGGATCTTCTGGAACGTCGGTCTCGGGCTGTCACACCACTCCACATCACATAGCATATCAACATCACAACCACATTCATGGACCCACAACAACAACAAACACAATGAAGGCATGGATGAATAGGTGCATGAATGCATAGGGGAGACAAGGTAATATCACATAAAATAACACATGCATACATTTCACAAGGCGATGACAAGATGGACCCACATACATGAAGGTTCCAAATATGGCAAGTTACACTCTGGGGCATTACAGTGAGCTAGGGTTCGGAGAAAGGTGTTAGGTTGGGGATTTTGTGGGACATCGGTGGGGTGGTGGTGGCTCGTACGTGTCATCTATGTCGTGACGGACGCGCCTGGGCTGCCCATATTCGCCCTAGATTTGGGTTTGATATGAGGGGCTTTGGAGATCGGCTTGAGGCGCCCGGGCGGGTTGAGTTTTTGTAAACGGTCAGTGACCCCCCCCCCCTGCCCGAGCATTTGAGACGTGTTTGAGGCACTGGCTGTAAATGCTCTAAAGGTATGTTTATGTTCTCTCAAGATCTATGTGTCATTGATACAACTTTGAGTGCACTTAGTAAATTATTTTGTTGGACTTTCTAACTATGATTGGTTGCAAGTGGTGTAGGTTATGAGCACACACCACTTTGCTTAGTTGAAGAGGTGGGTTTGAAGGGGAACGTGTTATGCAACAAACATAGCATGAACTTGCCCAAGGATCACTAAGAAGGAGCGGATAACGATCAATCTCACCAACAGAACATAGTGGAATCATAGAAGATTGTTGGTGAAGTGCGACAATGTCAGTAGTTTGGTTAAATCTCCTTGCGGGAACTTCTTCGGACGACCACCAACCTAATGTTGAAGAAGACAACTCCTTCGATGTATCCACACATACTAATCTAGAGGTTCGAAAACAATTTGTGGAGCAACACAAAGAATTGCCGAAAGAACTAGAGGGAGGAGAGACAACCTAGTGGTGTCCTTGTCTAGATCCAACTAGACTGGAGTACAAAAGCGGACACATGGCAGCATGCAGGAGAGAGAGAGTGTGTGTGCACATGGGAGGGGGTCTAGTTCCTCTCATGGTCCGCGTCCACTATATATTGGTAAAACAGAGGAGTTCCATCAATCGTGCACTAGTGCAAAAAAAGCCTACTAATGGCGTTCGAAAGACGTCATTACCAGCGCTTCATATCACACTGCTAGTATTATGCCATTGATGACGGCCACTAGTTACGTCGGTTCCCACTTTACTAACGTCACCTACTTTAATAGTGTTTAAGTGCCTACGCCACTAGCGAGTATACACCAGTGGCGATTATGTGAATATGCGCCACTATGTGGCTGGAGTCTCTTACCAAAGCCATTAGTGGATTTTTCTGTTATTGGTTTGCTTCTTTCCCACCCCATTAGTCTGCTTCGTATTAAGTGGTGTTTACTCATATGTCTGCGCCCGTTGCTCAAGAGATTATTAGTGGCATCCCTAATAGAGGGGAGGGCCCCGATCTTTTGATGAGATGGAGGCTATCGATTGAGGGGAACATTGCATGGGAAACAAAAAATTCCAACGGACACGCAAAACCTATCATGGTGATGATCATCTACGAGAGGGGAGATCGGATCCACATACCATTGTAGATCTCTAAGCGGGAAGCATTAAAAACGCGGTTGATGTTGTCGAACGTCTTCACAATCCAAATTACAAGAGTCCCACATGGTTGAGGTAGCTGAATTATGTGGCAACACGATGTTGTAGCGGTGATGGTGGTGGGGCTACTCCGGCAGGGCTTCGCCATGCCATATCGAACTAGCTACAGGGTGTCACGACGTGGTGGAGGGAGAGAGGGTTGCACTTTGGCTTGGGGTGCCAAAATCATCTCTCACCTCCACTATATATAGGTGGGAGGGAGGGCTGGAGCCCTAGGGGGAAAACCCTAGGGTCGACCGGCGCAAGAGGAGAGGGAGGAGTCCTCCTCCAACACAACTTGGAAGGAGGAGTCCTCCTTCCCCAATTCGGTTTGGCCTCCTCTCCTTTCCTTTTTCCTTATTTCGGCCGAAGTGGACTTCTTGGGCTGGCCACCAGCCCACTAAGGGCTGGTGCGCCACCCTTGGGCCTCTTCGATTCTCTCCCGGGTGGGTGGCCCCTCCTGGTGGAACTCCGGAACCCATTCGTCACTCCCTATATTTTACCGTAATGCCCGAAAACCTTCTGAAATCCAAATGGATACTACCTATATATTAATATTCGTCTCCGGACAATTCTGGAAACCCTCGTGATGTCCGGGATCTCATCCAGGACTCTGAACAATATTCGGTTACCAGCATCAATAATTCAACTACACTCAAACCTCACCGAACCTTAAGTGTGTAGACCCTGCGGGTTCGAGAACTATGTATACATGACCAAGACACTCTCCGGTCAATATCCAATAGTGGGACTTGGATGGCCATATTGGATCCTACATATTCTGTGAAGATCCTATCGGTTGAACCTCTATGTCAAGGATTGAGTTTATCCCGTATATCATTCCCTTTGTCCTTCGGTATGTTACTTGCGTGAGATTCGATCGTCGGTATACCTATTTCAATCTCATTACCGGCAAGTCTCTTTACTCGTTCCATAATACAAGATCACGTGGCTAACTCTTTAGTCACATTGCTTGCAAGCCTTGTTTATGATGTTGTATTACCGAGTGGGCCCCGAGATACCTCTCCATCATACGGAGTGACAAACCCTAGTCTCGATCCATGCTAAATCAACGGACACCTTTGGAGATACCTATAGTGCACCTTTATAGTCACCTAGTTACGTTGCGACATTTTATACACACAAGGCATTCCTCCAGTGTTAGTGAGTTACATGATCCCATGGTCATAGGAAGTATACTTGACATGGAGAAAACAATAGCAACAAAATGACACGATCACATGCTACATTTATAGTTTGGGTCTTCTCCATCACATCATTCTCCTAATGATATGATGCCATTATCAACTTGACAACACTTGTCTATGGCTAGGATACCTTGACCATCTTTGATCAACGAGCTAGTCAACTAGAGGCTCACTAGGGACATTGTTTTGTCTATATATCTACACATGTATTTGTGTTTCCATTCAATATAATTATAACATGGATAATAAACCATTATCTTGAAACATGAAATATAATAATAAATGTTTTATTATTGCCTCTAGGGCATATTTCCAACAGTCTCCCACTTGCACTGGAGTCAATAATCTAGCTTCACATCTCTATGTGATTTACAATGTAACGAATCTAACACCCATACAGTTCTGGTGTTGATCATGTTTTGCTCGTGGAAGAGGCTTAGTCAGCAGATCTGCAACATTCAGATCTGTGTGCACTTTGCAAATATTTATGTCCTACTCCTTGATGTAATCGTGGATGGCATTGAAGCGTCGCTTTATGTGTCTGGTCCTCTTGTGATACCTTGGTTTCTTGGCTAGAGCAATGCCACTAGTGTTGTCAGAGAACAGATTTATTGGATTCACTGCACTTGGAACAACTCCAAGATCTATCATGAACTGCTTCATCCAGACACCTTCTTTAGCTTCCTCTGAGGCAGCTATGTACTCTGCTTCGCATGTAGAATCAGCTACGATGCTCTGCTTGGAACTGCACCAGCTTACGCACCCCCATTGAGAATAAATACGTATCCGGTTTGTGACTTAGAGTCATCCGGATCAGTGTCGAAGCTTGCATCAACGTAACCCTTTACACCAAGCTCTTCATCACCTCCATAAACGAGAAACATTTCCTTAGTCCTTTTCAGGTACTTCAGAATATTCTTGACTGTTTTCAAGTGCTCCACTCCTGGATTACTTTGAAACTTGCCTCCCATACTTATGGCAAGGCTGACATCCAGTCTTGTGCACAACCTTGCATACATGATAGACCCTATGGCTGAAGCATAGGATATGACACTCATCGTTTATTTATCTTCTGCAGTCACTGGGCATTGAGTCTTACCCAACTTTATACCTTGTAACACACGCAAGAACCCTTCTTGGATTGTTCCATTTTGAACTTCTTCAAAATCTTATCATGGTATGTGCTTTCTGAAAGTCCTATTAGGCGTCTTGATCTATCTGTGTAAATCTTAATGCCTAATATGTAAGCAGCTTCTCCCGGGTCCTTCATTGAAAAAAAAATATTCAAGTAATTCTTTATGCTTCCCAAAAGTTCTATATTGTTTCCAATCAGCAATATGTCATCATCATATAATATTAGAAACGCTATAGCGCTCCCACTCACTTTCTTGTAAATACAAGCTTCTCCAAAAACTTGTATAAACCTGAATGCCTTGATCACCTCATAAAAGCGTTGATTCCAACTCCGAGATGCTTGCACCGGTCCATAAATGGATCGCTGGAGCTTGCACACTTTGTCAGCATTCTCTCGATCGAAAAAACCTTCCGGTTGCATCATATACAACTCTTCCTTAAGAAACCTGTTAAGGAACGCTGTTTTGATATCCATCTGCCAAATTTCATAATCGAAAAATGCAGCTATTGCTAACAGTATTCTGACAGACTTAGGCATCGCTACTAGTGAGAAAGTCTCGTCGTAGTCAACTCCTTGAACTTGTGAAAAACCCTTTGCCACAAGTCAAGCTTTATAGACGGTCACGTTACCGTCCGCGTCCGTCTTATTCTTAAAGATTCATTTGTTCTGAATGGCCTTTCGGCCTTCAGGTAAAACTTCAAAAGTCCATACTTCGTTTTCATACATAGATCCTATCTCAAATTTTATGGCCTCTAACCATTTGTTGGAATCCGGTCCCACCATTGCTTCTCCATAGCTCAGAGGTTCATTGTTGTCTAACAACATGATTGATAAGACAGGATTCACGTACCACTCAGGAGCAGTACATGCCCTTGTTGACCAATGAGGTCCGATAGCAACATGATCTGAAGTTTCATGATCATCATCATTAGCTTCCTCTTCAACTGGTGTAGCCTCGACAGAAACTTGTTTCTGTCATGTGCCACCATCTTGTTGAAGCAAAGGTTCTACAACCTCATCAAGTTCTATCTTCCTCCCACTCAATTCTTTCAAGAGAAACTGTTTCTCAAGAAAATCTCCATTCTTCGCGACAAACACTTTGCCCTCGGATCTAAGATAGAAGGTATACCCAACTATATCTTTTGGGTAACCTATGAAGACACACTTTTCCACTTTGGGTTCCAGCTTTTCAGGCTGAAGCTTTTTGACATAAGCATCACATCCCCAAACTTTAAGAAACGACAACTTTGGCTTCTTGCCACACCACAGTTCATATGGTGTCGTCTCAATGGATTTTGATGTTGCCCTGTTTAAAGTGAATGCAGTTGTCTCCAATGCATAGCCCCAAAACGATGACAGCAAATCGGTAAGAGACATCATAGAATGCATCATATCTAATAAAGTACGATTACAATGTTCAAACACACCATTACGGTGTGGTGTTCTAGGCGGTGTCAACTGTGAAACAATTCCACATTGTCTTAAGTGAGCACCAAGCTCGTAACTCACATACTCACCTCCTCGATCAGATCATAGGAATTTGATCTTCTTGTTACGATGATTTTCAACCTCACTCTCAAATTGCTTGAACTTTTCAAACGTTTCAGACTTGTGCCTCATTAAGTAAATATAACCATATCTACTCAAATCATCAGTGAAGGTGAGAAAATAACGATATCCATCGCGCGTCTCTATGCTCATCGGTCCGCACACATTAGTATGTATCATCTCCAACAAGTCACTTGCACGCTCCATTGTTCCAGAGAATGGAGTCGTAGTCATGTTGCCCATGAGACATGGTTCGCATGTGTCAAGTGATTCAAAATCAAGTGACTCCAAAAGTCCATCGGCATGGAGTTTCTTCATGCGTTTTACACGAATATGACCTAAGCGGCAGTGCCACAAGAAAGTGGCGTTATTGTTATCAACTCTACATCTTTTGGTCTCAATGTTATGTATATGTGTATCATCACTATCGAGATTCAACATGAATAAACCCCTCACATCGGGTGCATGACCATAAAAGATCTTGCTCGTATAAATAGAACAACCATTATTCTCTGACTTAAATGAGTAACTGCCTCACAATAAACAAGATCCAGATATAATGTTCATGCTTAGCGCACGCAGTAAATAACATTTATTTAGATTCATTACTAATCCTGATGGTAACTGAAGTGAGATCGTGCAACCGACGATCGCATCAACCTTGGAACCATTTCCCACGCGCATCGTCGCTTCATCCTTCGCCAGCCTTAATTTATTCCGCAGTTCCTATTTCGAGTTGCAAATATGAGCAATAGAACCGGTATCAAATACCCAGGAACTACTACGAGAGATGGTGAGGTACACATCAATAACATGTATATAAAATGTACCTTGTTTGGCGTTAGCCACCTTCTTATTGGCCAGATACTTGGGGCAGTTTTGCTTCCAGTGACTAGTACCCTTGCAATAATAACACTCAGTTTCCGGCTTGGGTCCAGCCTTGGGTTTCTTCGTCGGAGGGGCAACAGCTTCTCCACTCTTCTTGGAGTTACCCTTCCTTCCCTTGCTGGTTTTCTTGAAACTGGTGGTCTTATTGACTATCAACACTTGATGCTCTTTCTGGATTTCTGATTTCGCCACTTTCAGCATCGCAAACAGCTCGGCGAATGACTTCTTCATCCCTTGCATGTTATAGTTCAACATGAAGCTCTTATAGCTAGGTGGCACTGACTGAAGAACTCTGTCAGTGATAGACTCTTGCGGGAGAGAAATCCCCAGCTCAGCTAGACGGTTAGAATACCAAGAAATTCTGAGTATGTATTCACTGACACACCCGTTCTCCTTCATTTTGCAAGCATAGAACTTATCGAAGGTTTCATACCTCTCGATCCTGGCATTCTTCTCAAAGATAAACTTAAACTCCAGGAACATCTCATATGCTCCATGATGTTCAAAACGTCTTTGAAGTCCCGGTTCTAAGCCATACAAAACTGCACATTGAACTAATGAGTAGTCATCCTTACGAGACTACCAAGCGTTGATAACGTCTTGGGTCGCCGTATCGGGTGGTGAACCACCTAGCGCTGCATCAAGGACATATTGCTTTTGGGCAGCTGTGAGGATAAGCCTCAGATTACGGGCCTAGTCAATAAAGTTGATTCCATCATCTTTCAGCTAAGCTTTCTCTAGGAACGCATTAAAATTCAGGGTAGCTACTGCGCGAACCATTGATCTATAACATAAAATTTTGCAAAGATTACTTAGACTATGTTCAAGATAATTCAGTTTAGCTAATCATATTACTAATAAACTCCCACTCAAATTGATATCCCTCTAGTCATTCGAGTGTCGCATGATCCAGATTCACTAACTCAAGTCGGATCATTGCGTGAGTTGAGTATAGTTTCAATGGTAAACATCTCCGTGTTGATCATATCAACTATATGATTCATGCTCGACCTTTTGGTCTCTTGTGTTCCGAGGCCATGTTTGTACATGCTAGGCTCGTCAAGTTTAACCCGAGTGTTCCGCGCGTGCAACTGTTTTGCACCCATTATATGTGAACGTAGAGTCTATCACACCTGATCATCACGTGGTGTCTTGAAACGACGAACTGTCGCAATGGTGCACGGTCGGGGAGAACACAATTTTATCTTGAAATTTTAGTGAGGGATCACCTTATAATGCCACCGTCATCCTAAGAAAAATAAGGTGCATAAAAGGATTAACATCACATACAAATCATAAGTCACATGATATGGCCATGAACTTGTGCTTCTTCATCTCCATCACCAAAGCACCAGCATGATCTACATCGTCACCGGCACCACACCATGATCTCCATCATCGTGCTGCCATCGAGGTTGTCGCGCTAACTATGTTGTTACTACTAAAGCTACTACTAGCGATAAAGCAAAGCATCTCCAAGCGCAAAATAATTAAAGACAACCCTATGACTCCTGCCAGTTGTCGTAGCACCTACGTGCAAGTCAATATTTTAACTGTTACAACATTATCATATCATACATCAAATATATCATATCATGTCATTAGCCATATCACATCACATGCATACCGTGCAAAAACAAGTTAGACGACCTCTAATTTGCTGTTGCAAATTTTACGTGGCTGCTATGGGTATCTAGTATGATCGCATCTTACTTACGCAAAGCCACAACGGTGATATGCAAATTGCTATTTAACCTTCTCCAAGGACCACCTTGGTCAAATCCATTTGAACTAAAGTTGAAGAAACAAACACCCCCCAGTCATCTTTATGCAACAAGTTGCATGGTAGTCAATGAAATCGGCCTCTCGTAAGCGTACGAGTAATGTTGGTCCGGGCCGCTTCAATCCAACAATACCGCTGAATCAAGAAAAGACTAAGGAGGGCAGCAAATTGAACATCAACGCCCACAAACTCTTTTATGTTCTACTCGAGCTATCATCTACGCATGAACCTAGATCATGATGCGGCATCATGAGGAACGTTGCATGGGAAACAAAAAAATTCCTACGCACACGCAAAACCTATCATGGTGATGATCACCTACGAGAGGGGAGATCGGATCCACATACCCTTGTAGACGCTAAGCGGGAAGCGTTAAGAAACGCGGTTGATGTAGTTGAACGTCTTCGCGATCCGAATCGCAAGCGTCCCACGAACTTCGTCTTGATCTAGTACCGAACGGGCGACACCTCCGTGTTCGGCACACGTACAGCTCAATGACGATCTCCGCCTTCTTGATCCAAAAAGAGAGACGAAGCGGTAGCTGAATTCTCCGGCAGCACGACGGCATGGCGGTGATGGTGGTGGAGCTACTCCGACACGGCTTCGTTGTGCCGTACCGAACTAGCTACAGGGTGTCATGAAGTGGTGGAGGGAGAGAGGGCTGCACTTTGGCTTGGGGTGCCAAAAGCCTCTATCACCTCCACTATATATAGGTGGGAGGGAGGGGTGGCGCCCTAGGGAAAAAACCTAGGTTCGGCTAGCGCAAGAGGATAGGGAGGAGTACTCCTCCAACACAACTTGGAAGGAGGAGTCCTCCTTCCCCAATTCGGTTTGGCCCCCTCTACTTTCCTTTCTCCTTCTTTCGGCCGAAGTGGCCTTCTTGGGCTGTCCACCAGCCCACTAAAGGTTGGTGCACCACCCTTGGGCCTCTTTGGTTCTCTCCTGGGTGGGTGGCCCCTCCCGGTGGAACTCTGCAACCCATTCGTCACTCTCGGTACTTTACCGGTAATGCCCGAAAACCTTCCGGAAGCCAAATGGATACTACTATATATCAATCTTCGTCTCCAGACCATTCCGGAAACCCTCGTGACGTCCGGGATCTCATCTGGGACTCCTAACAACATTCGATTACCAACATCAATAATTCAACTACACCAAAACGTCACTGAACCTTAAGTGTGCTGACCCTACGGGTTCGAGAACTATGTAAACATGACCGAGACACTCTCCAGTCAATATCCAATAGCAGGACCTGGATGCCCATATTGGATCCTACATATTCTACGAAAATCTTATCGGTTGAACCTCTATGTCAAGGATTCAGTTAATCCCGTATATCATTCCCTTTGTCCTTCGGTATATTACTTGCCCGAGATTCGATTGTCGGTATACCTATTTCAACCTCGTTACCGGCAAGTCTCTTTACTCGTTCCATAATACAAGATCACGTGGCTAACTCTATAGTCACATTGCTTGCAAGGCTTGTTTATGATGTTGTATTACCGAGTGGGCCCCAAGATACCTCTCTGTCATACGGAGTGACAAATCCCAGTCTCAATCCATGCTAACTCAACGGACACCTTGGGAGATACCTGTACAGCACCTTTATAGTCACCCAGTTACGTTGCGACGTTTGATACACACGAGGCATTCCTCCGGTGTTAGTCAGTTACATGATCTCATGGTCACAGGAACATATGTTTGACATGCAGAAAACAATAGCAACAAAATGACACGATCACATGCTACGTTTATATTTGGGTCTTGTCCATCACATCATTCTCCTAATCATGTGATCCCGTTATCAACTTGACAACACTTGTCTATGGCTAGGTAATCTTAACCATCTTTGACTAATGAGCTAGACAACTAGAGGCTCACTAGGGACATTGTTTTTCTATATATCCACACATGTATTTGTGTTTCCATTCAATACAATTATAGCATGGATAATAAACGATTATCTTGAAACATGAAATATAATAATAACTATTTTATTATTGCCTCTAGGGCATATTTCCAACATCGATTTAGTGGAGATGACTTTGATGATCCGACTACAAACGTGCACGATGTTACGCCGTAGCATTCGCTAAACCAACTCCAAGAGGTTATTGACCATGCCGGAGCACGATTAACCTGACCACGAAGGTCTCTTCGCGCAAGCAATCGAAGAACAAGGAAGAATATGATAAAAGCAATCTGAATATTGTGAATATATATGAAGTATTGATAAGGGTGGGGATCCGAAAGCGGTCTTAGTCTGGTCGTTGGACACAAACGATGTACACGAAGTTGCAATGACTAACTTTTAACTAAACAAATCCCAAGCAAAAAGCTACTAGGTTGATATACTTCTATAGGAGCAAGGGGTGACGGCCAAGGAAGTGGGAGGACGTCCCAAGGGAGCCTAAAGCTAACCCTAGGTCGTACAAGGCCTATGGCTCCAAGTGGAGTTGATGCAACACCTTTCGACTTGTAGTTTGACTCAGATTCTCGTGCAACATAAGATTGTTTTGTCAATATCTCCACGCTCCGAACGAATTTTAAGGTGATTCCAATTGGGCTGGAACGTACATAAAATCTACTTTCCAACAAAAAAGAATCATCCAATTCGGAGTCCGTATGAAAACATTATTAACGTTTTGAGACAGATATGTCTGTGTAGTCCGAATTTGAGTCGAGAACGTGAGCGACTTGGACTTTATCTTCTCTTCGGCTAAAAGTGACCTGAGAGAACTTCTTGAAGAGCACATAATCATTTCCTTTGATGTGAGAGGACTTCTTGAACAACGCCTAATCATTTTCTCTTCTATTATCTTCACATGTGGTTCATGCAACCGTTTAACAATTCTGCATTTAGGCATGGAGCAAAACTAGGTGAAGTATTTTTGTTTTGGATAATATAAATAAATTATTACATAATTATTATAAGAAATCACCTTACAAATATGCAAATATAAAATGTTTTTGGTCGTATCCAAGATAGTCATGTCCTCATCAGTCCCATTATTATTCCGCATCACTAAACTCTATTTAGTATAAGGTAGGATATTCACCATTTTTCTATAAAAAATATGGCATTTTCCAAAACTGACAATATAGCAATACATATTTAAAACACATGCACGATGACAGTAAACTCAAAACAATTTGCATTAACAAAACATGAAATGTATATATTCAAAACAAGTGTGCCTGCATGCATATGCATATTACAAAAATAATTAAGTATAGTAGTGGTCGATCAAGTGTCGACAAACGTTCAGAGAACCAGAAATGTATTTTTGTACACGACAACTGGATGAAGCATCTTCATTATTGTTTACTATCTAGTGTTGGCTTCGGTTGTTGTACTCGAACCTGTTGGGACGATGATCAACACAAAGAACAAGGAAATGTCATCACGTACTCCTTTTGAGCGCGCCAGACACGTCTCAAACATATTTATGAATTTTTTATTATTTCATGCCATTTTAACATTTTTTGTATTAATTTATATTATTTTTTACTAACCAATTAATTAAGAGCCCATTGTTAGTTGTTTCAGGAAGTCAACTTTATCGGGCTAAAAAAACAGAAAAATCAACTAAGGTTTTGCATCTAGAAGCATCCGGTGGCAGCCGACATAGGTTTGGGGGGCATCCTTATTGAAAGGAACCTAAGGAACTAGAAGAAAAAGTATAGCGCAACTTGCTGCTATTTAGTTTGGTATTCCAAGTGATAAACTAGAACGAAGACTAACAGAGTAACTAAGGATGGGCAAGGTCTAAAGTCAAGAAAATAAGAACTTTTTTTCTGAACGGTGATCAGGGGGAGAAGATCTTCATCTGAATATATTACTTAAAAAGCTGTCAAAGCCAAGAGTCGCTCCTTCAGCTTTCGCTGATCTAGTTTATAAGGAAAACCGGATCGAAAATCTATAATAAGTTGACCCAGTTTATGAGGAAAATCGGGCGAAAACCATACAAATAAAAAGATTACAGAAGATGAGAAAAAAAAATGTCATCTAGGAGAAAGCATGACCTATCGAGCAGGCAGAAAGACCAACTCCACGAGAAATACAAGTAGATGTGGGGTGTTCTCGAATGATCACAATAACAAGACTCTGCAAACAACCTAACGTACCGCACCGGCGTGCGTATCGAGCCCCACGATACAACAGAGGGTGATGAGGACATGGCTATCTTGGATATGACCAAAAATATTTTGTATTTGCATATTTCTGAGGTGATTTCTTATAATAATTATGCAATAATTTATTTATGTTATCCGAAACAAAATAATTCACCTATTTTTACTCCATGCCTAGATGCAGAATTGTCGAACGCTTGCACGTACCACGTGTGAAGATAAAGGAAGAGGAAATGATTAAGTGGTGTTCAAGAATTCATATCACATCAAAGGAAATGATTATGTGTTGTTTAAGAAATTCGCTCGCGTCATTTTTAGCCCAATAAAGTCCAAGTCTCTCACGTTCTGGATTCAGATTCGGACTGCACACACATACCTGACTCAAAACATCAACAACTTTTTCTTACAGACTTCGAATTGGGTGATTCTTTTTTGTTGGAAAGTAGATTTTATGTACATTCCAACACAATCGGAATCACCTTAAAATTCGTTCGGAACATGGATATATTGACGAAACAATCTGACGTTGCATCAGAATACGAGTCAAACTACAAGTCCAAAGGTATTGCAGCACCTCCACTTGTGCCCATAGGCCTTGTACGACCGAGGGTTAGATTTAAACTGGCTTGGGACGTCCTCCCCCCTCCTCGGCTGCCACCCCTTGTTCCTATATAAGTAGATCAACCTAGTATCTTTTTGCTTGGGATTTGTTTAGTTAAAAGTTAGTCATTGCAACTTCGTGTATTTTGTTTGTGTCCAACGACCAGACCAAGATCGCTTTCGGATCTCCATCCTTATCAATACTTCATTTATATTCACAATATTCAGATTGCTTTTATCATATTTTTGCTTCTTCCTCGATTGCTTGCAGGCAGAGACCTTTGTGGTCAGGTTGATCGTGTTCCGCCGTGGTCAATAACTTCTTGGATTTGGTTTAGCGGTTGTTAAGACGCAACGTCGTGCACATTTCTAGTCGGATCGTCAAAGTCGTCTCCACCAAATCAATAGCCACCATCTCATCAAAAGATCGGGACCCTCGCATCTATCAAGTGGTATCAGTTTTCAGGTTCATCGATGAGAGATTTACAATTTTCTTAGATTAGATCGTTTTCAATCCTACAACCCACAAAAAAGCCAAAAAAATAGATTAGTTGATCCGCTGCACCTATCTTTTTAGCCTTTAGCAATTTTTGCATCTAGTATTTGCTTTGTTGAATTTTTGTTTACAGTCATCTAATACTAGTGCTCGTTTAGATTGATCTGGGAAAAATTATCTACTACATCATACTTGTTTTGTCCATCCAAATTTTCTGTCGTGAGTTGGTTGTTCATCGCAAGGAAAATCACCATCTGATATCGTCTGTAACATGTCCATCATATACCACTTCCCATCCGCCACGTATTTATTTTTGGATAACACTTCCTTTCTATATACTCATAGGCGACCAACGTCAGACCAATGGACTGGCCTTGATTCAGTTGGGATCAGACGACCACAAATTGTGCATGCACGTTAAAAAAGAGAGAAAAGAACACCCCCTTGTCCAGAAACAAAACTCTGCCCATAACATCTCCCTAATCACTCTCCCGATATTCCCGTTGATTCCAATCTCTTCCATCTCGCACGGAGCGCCCAGATCCCCTTCTCCCATGGCCTCGCATGCGCATGCCCCCTCCTCTCCTCGAGCAGCACGGCCAGTTACTTCCCTTCCTCCATGCAAGAGCGCCACTCCCTCGTACGTGGGGCCATGCCCATCTCCAACCGGGTGTTTGTAGTCCGCTGGTATTGTTGCCTAACCATGCTGCCGTAGGACCACTAGATGGCCGGAGGAAGTGAAACCGGTTCGACGAGGTTGCACGTCGGCGACCTTCCACGCCTCCGATTTCCATATCTCATGGCGACTATGCATGTCTTCCAAGCAAGGCCACCAATCCCGCTACCCTAGGTACTGATTTGTCTTATTTCTTGTCAATTTCGCAGTTCAAAACTGTACAATGCAAAACGGTTGATACTCTTGGAAGCAGATTTATCACTCTCTTACCTCTTCCATGACTCATGACGCTTGAGGTTGTAGAGTATATACATCCCAAAGACGACACAGTGAAGAAGATCGAGGGGCTTGGGCAGGGGCACTGCAGCTTCTACCCCTCAGCGCCATGGATCACGCCTTCCATGGAGCAGCGCCATGGATGCAATTTATATGTACTAGTGTAACTATGACGAAATATATATTTTTTTAATGGAAGTGAAATAATATTCTTTTTGGAAGAAATTCTAGCTAGTTGGTGGAAACAAGATTATGATGCTCCCTAAACATGTGAAATTAATATTTTTCGTTTTTGACAAAAGAAGGTTCCAAGGAGTCGTCTAGTCGATATTTTTCCATTTTGACGACACAAGGTTTGAAGCAATTGTCTAGTCGATGGAAGCAAGATGATGATGCTTCCGAAGCATGTGGAATATAAGATTGTGATGCTTCCAAAACATGTGGAATATTTTCCTTTTTGACATAAGAAGGTTCGAAGTAGTCGTCTAGTCGAAGGAAGCAAGATCGTGATGCTTACAAAATATGTAGAATATTTTTCCTTTTTATCGGAAGAAGTTTCAAAGCAATTCTCTAGTCGATGCAAGCGAAGCTTCTGAAACATGTGGAACATATTTCATTTTTTTTACAGAAAAAGGTTTGAAGTAGTTGTCGATGGAAGCAAGATCATGATGGTTTTGAAACATGTGAAATATTTTTCCGTTTTGACAAAAGATGGTTTGAAGCAATTCTGAAGCATATAGAAGCAAGAACATGATTCTTCTAAAACATGCGAAATATTTTTATTTTGAATGGAAGGATATTTGAAGCAATTCTCTATTTGTTTAGTCGATAGAACAAGATCTTGATGCTTCTAGACATAATATGCCAACATGACAAAAAAAATCAAAAATATTGGAGGTGACATTCACCACATAAGCAAATTTTCTAACTAATGGAAACACAACTAATTACAAACAAAAGTACAAGCACATGCATCTGATGCAAATTTGGCGTTGCCATGTTGGTTAAAAGTTTTGCTTTCTGAAAAGCAAGTTTCCTAAAATCTGCAAGTTGCATCCTAAATCCAAGGACCAAAAATGCATATCCTCAAATAATTCCGTGTAATTAGCGGCCCACTTAACGGCGCGATTTGTGGAGGCAATTAATGCTGGATTTTGTACATAGGAAATAACTGTCCAAGCTTGTTTTCAGGGGCCAGCGCACACATCAGACTGAATCAATCGGAGGGCTCATGACAGGTCTGATGAAAGGCAGGGCATCAGTAGTCTGATGCCTAGCAGTGTCATTTTTTTTTCTAGCGTCTCCACCTACCTACTAGTCTACAAGTCACACGTGCGATCATTTCTTGTGTTTTTCGTTTCGAGTGTATTTGACTTCCACCACACGCATCGAGACATCGCGAGCCCTCGATTTCCGCTGTACCACAGGATTGACAGCAAACACATTCTGTTTGTTGTTCCCTCACACCACGATATTGCATGCATGGAGCACTCGTTTCATCACTTGTGCCTATTTACTTTTGAATGATCCATCTCTAGTAGTACACGTCCTGCACTAGTGGCACACAGGCTGTTTTGAAGTGTTTCTCTTCTTCATTTCATAGGAACCGGCCTGGTAAATAAAATGAAAAAAAAAAGGTTGACAAAAAAAACACGTAAGATCAGGCCAGCTAGCATCTCTTTTGGCCTGCTTTGTTGTATTTGCTACTAAGGACATTAGTTTTGCTGCTACTTAATCGTCACCTCATCTATCATATATTAATCGTGCTTTGCTATACCGTGCATTTTATACCTAACTTATATCTAGCTAATTAGAGAGATCGTATTTCCACCGGCTTCCACTCATTTGTTTCACTATCTGGGCTTAGATTGTTTTGTTTCTTACTAGTTGACGGCTAACATTAGTTAGGAGTTTGAGCAATTATTCAACTTACATTATTTTTTGCTTAATTGTGTCACATATTATGAGTTGAGAAAATCTTTCAAGTTTCATATATTTTTAAACCGTGTATACATACGTTCATCTGGTAATCGCTTTACTCAATCTTCGAAGATATTGACACCGTCGGTTGTCGGTCACGGTCTGCTGCATGTAAAAATCTATAAGATATTGATATTTGCTTTACTGTGAGCGTTTTACCACCACATCCCGGTAGTTCATAGGAACAATATTCTTAGATTTTTGTTTCTTATTTCTACTAGTCATGACAGGATCCAGAGTTGTCAATTCATGTGCTTCTTTGATCGTGGGAGACGTGCCACCAAAACAACCGTTACGAGAGGCGCATAGAGATCCAAATGCGCATGATTAGGTTAATGTTTCTATACCACAATTTAATGTCCGTTTTAGACATGCTTTATATATTGAGCGGGAGTTTGAAATACATGATATAGTTTCCTCCCATAATTTTGATGAACATAAGAAAGTTAAGGTCGCAGTTAGTTTTTTCACTGGTTATGTTGTAGTTTGGTGGAGCGGATATTGTCGTTTACACCTTGATTATATACCTACTACTTGGGAGGATTTGAAACTTGCCATGATACACTTTCGTTCCTACTTATTATACTCGTGACATGATTAAAAAGTTACAACATTTAAAACAGGTAGTGACACCGTAATAAAATATTATGATGATTTACAGACGACCTTGTTGCATTCCTCATTAGAATAAAGTGAAGAAGATTTGATGGATAGATTTTGGGGAGGATTAAACTGTGATATTCAGGAGATACTAATTCATGAAAAGTGTTATCCTATGGAACGTTTGTTTTGTCTTGCTTGCAAAGCTGAACAGGAAATAAAATGATGTGTTGTCCACAAGGAGAATGAGTGCAAGGTGCATATTCCAAGAGTTGATATGGTTGTTCCTTCAACTACTAGGAGTACGATGACAACCACATCAATTGTTGTGAGGGCTACATTACCTTCACCATGTGACACGTTACCATCGAGAGTGCCTACTTCATCTGAGTTGATCATAAGAGGTAATGACAAAGGTACTTATCTTCCACTTCCACATGAGTATGATGAATGTCTTGTCAATTGCAATGTACCCTCTGATGAGCTACCCATTACTTTGGTCACACCACCTATTTTAGAGGACTATATTCATGATTTGACTTTGCCATGTGATCAAATAACTACAATATCAACAATGTTGAGTGAACCCATTGAATTAACTATTTATGAGAAAGAACCATGTGAATCAGAGAATAAATCAAATTTGTGTTAAATATTTTTTTTAAATAATTGTGCCAATGTTCTATCATTTTGATATGACCTCTAATCTTGGTGATGATTCTATGTCAAATGACTTGTTGCATGTTTGTTTATTTAAGCATGTTGTAGCATGTAAATTTGACACAATGAAAGTGTATTCATCAATGTTATGATGGTTTAATGATGAACATTGTCAATCTTTTGATATGAATGAAGACTTCACTTATATGTGCAAACTGAGTTGCAATATTTTCATGGCTTTTACTTCTTGTGATAATATTTTGGCTTTATATTTCATAACATATGAAAGTTACTCATATATACATGTGTCATATGTGCAAAAAACAAGGGAAGTAGAAACGGATGACATATATATACAACATCTATGCTTTATCTCTTTTGTTGGCCGTATTTCAGATTAAGCAACGCCGAGGGCGGCTTTGTTTTCAAGAAGGGGAGGATGATGATGACATGGCTACCTTGGATACGACCAAAATTATTTCATATTTGCATATTTGTGAGGTGATTTCTTATAATAATAATTCAGTAATTTACTTATGTTATCCGGAACAAAAATACTTCACCTATTTTTACTCTATGCCTAAATGCATAATTGTCGAACGCTTGCCCTTGTACCACGTGTGAAGATAAAGGAAGATGAAATTATTAAGTGTTGTTCAAGAAGTCCACTCACATCTAAGGAAATGATTATGTTTTTAGTCTAAACACACTTTATCAATCGATGATGTTCATAGGGATACAGTGAATATCTGGAGGGTTGAGGAGCCAAAGATGACGCCCCAAATCCAGACCGCAAGCATGCTTAGCAAGGCTATGAGCCTCTATATTTGTAGACCTTCCTTCGAAGATGAAGCAAACGTTCTCAAACTGCGGCACTATAGCTTGGATCTCATGCACAACACTTGAGTATGAGCCACCTATGTCCCTCTCGATGTCATTCACAACAACTTGACAGTCTGATGCAATGTTAACATGCGATAGCGCAAGATCTGTGGCTAGTGCAAAAGCTTCACTGCATGCCAGGGCTTCCAAACATGTAGGATCGCTCATGTCTGTGATTTTTATTGTTGATGCTCCTAGGAATTTGCCCGCCTCATCGCGGCAGGCAGCGCTGAAAGCTCCTTCCCTTTGCACAAGAGATACATCGGCATCGACTCTGATCTTTGCAAAACCCGAAGCCGGTGAAATCCATTTGGCTGCAGTCCACTGTCCCTCAGCTTCTACCTATGGTTGGCTTGTTGGCTTGCTAGCATCTAGCTCTTTGATATAATTCTTCACAAAGTTGAAGATAGCCAAGGACTTTGGTATATTTTTTCACGCACAGCCTTCCTCCATGTGTGCCAAATCGCCCGCAAAGTAATTAAAATATGAACAAATTCATCATTAGAAAGAAAGTCTAAGAGGGAAAAGATCCATCTTTTGGTGTCAGGTTCCATTGTATCTTCCACAACAGCAGCAATGGATGGTTCATGAAGTTCCCAAACACATCTCGCTATGGCGAATCGTATCAATGAATGTTGCCATGAATCTTCCATTCCACAAAGTCCACAAGCCGACATGGTCTCCATGTGATGATGGTGTTTGAGGTCCGAAGTAGGGAGAGATTGCCTCGCAAGTCTCCATAGAAATAGCTTGATCTTTGACGGAACATTGACATTCCACATCTTTGTCCATTGCTTCTTTTCTCTGTCTGGATTGGAGGATACAGAGCATCCTTCAAGCCATGCTTCCCTTCTGTGTTTTGTTTCAACAAGCATTCGATACGCCGATTGAACAGAGAAGAACTTGTTTCTCTCATACACACCCAAGAGTAACAAGATCCGCAAGGGATTGGTGGGGGAATCAACATTTCTCTTGGTGGAAGTGTGGATCTAGGCCTTCTCAACCAATCCCTAAAGAATCAACAAGTTTGATTGGCTAGGGAGAGAGATCTGGCACTTGTGAGCTTAGGGAGCAACAATGGAGCTTGGGAGGGCAAGAGATAAGGTTCCACAGCTAGAAGAACCCTTTATATAGTGGGGGGGGGGGAATCCAACCGTTTTCCCACTCACAGCCCGTGCCTAGCGGTACTACCGTTGGATGCAGTGGTACTACCGCTGGGCCCCTGGTAGTGCATAAGCACTACCACCGCCAAGAAAGTCTTCGCAAAAAGGTTCGTCCACGTACAACCGCTAGGCAGGCGGTACTAAGCTCCTGGAGCGGTACTACCGCTGACCAGGGGCGGTACTACCGCCAGCTAGCGGTACTACCGCTAGCACTCTAGCGGTACTACCGCTAGGGCCAGCGGTACTGCCGCTAGGCCCAGCGGTACTACCGTTCGGGGACCATTTGCAAAGAAGAAAGGAACATCAAGGCGGGAGCCACTCCAAAGTTTCCGGCAAGGGGGAAAAGAGGTGAAGTGTGCGCGTGCAAGATTGATTCCACCCAAACCTTTCCACTACGGTTCCCCTCTTAATAGTACGGCTTTCCTATGACTCAAATAAAGAGAATCGTAGAGAACACTGTGCTTTTGTTCCACGAAAGAGGGGTCGAGTCGTCTTGTGCCGTTGACGTGTGTTATCTGAAATCTTAACACACACGGTTAGTCCTTTGCGGTACTGTCATCAATCACCAAAATTACTTAGGCATAAACTATGCCCCAACAATCTCCCCCTTTTTGGTGGATTGATGACAATACCGGATTTGCATAGTGAATAATATGAGAACAAAAAGATAGAGATATAAGACAATAAGGAGCATATGACTCACAGCATATGATGGAATTAAATCTCACACAAGTTCATGTCTCACGTCACACAAAGCAAAGATAGCAAAATGGAAGCAAACCAAGTTCGAAGCAAAACACGAAAGATAAGCAAAGCTAAGCAAAGTTCAACTCTCAAAGCAAATCCAGCTCCTAGACTCTCTCCCCCTTTGGCACAAGACACCAAAAAGGGGCACACCTAATGCCACAGGTGGTCACTCCTCATCCTCATCATCGCCAGACTCGTCCGTAGCATCCGGATCGTCCTGCTCGTCTTCATTGTCCTCTTCCTCCTCAGCACCCGACCACTGGTAACCTTGAGCCCGCATCCAAGCAGCCTCTGGAGTGATGTCGTCCTCTGATCCGCTGGAGATGTCAACATCAAGTGTCCTCAGGACACGCTTGTGCCTATGACGGTTCTCCTTCTGAGCCACGTGCGTCTGATACTGGCCCTTAGCCTGCATACAGAAGAGAGTCTTCATCTTATCCTGCAGTTTCATGGCCCAAGATGGCATGGAAGAAGAGCGGGACTGAGAAGCGGTTCCTCTGTCAGCAGCAGTCTCTGTGTCAGTGTCCATGTGCTGAGATGAAGTTGATTGGTTGGCCCATTTGTCCTTGACGCAAAGCTTGATAGGATCGTGCACAAAGTAGTCAGCCTGAATGTATAACTCCTCCTGCGGATAGGTGTCTTGCCACTTCTGACGGATATTAGCAAATAGGTAGGGCCCGTACATGGGAACCTTGCGCATCATGATGCAGTTCCAGAGCTCAGTGAACATCACATCGGAAATATCAAGAGGGGCAGACTCCTTAGTCATAGCCTCCTCACAAAGCAGTAGCATCTCAGCCACAGAGCCATGTACCTCGTCGAATTGCCAATGCGAGGAAAGAGGGTGTTGCGGAAGATCCGATGCATGATGTCCAGATGCCTGGGGAGCACACCTTTCTTCACATAGAGTTGTTGCAATCTGTCCTTGGCGTAGGCCCTATCAGTGGGAGCTACAGCATGAGGACGCGACCCAAGTGGAGTGTCAGCTCCCTGAAAATCAACCTTGAGGAATGCCATGAATTCACGCCGGGAACCTGTCATCTTCTGAGTCCCAGTCATCCACACCAGGGAGCGCTCGTCATCAGGCGAGAAGTGAACCGTGACATAGAACTGGGCAACAACATTGGGATCAAAGTCTGTCTTGAAGGAGATGATCTCCTTAATGCCCAGCTTGTCAATCAGAGAGAGAGCGTCACCAAAGTAGTCCATGTTCCGCTGAAGGTGAGCCAGGTCAATCCACTGAACGGGAACAAAACTCTTCTTGAAATGGTTGATGATATCACGGTAGATCCTGCAGTGATCCTTTGCCCAAACATGCTCGACATTCTTGATCACAGCCCTCTCTTGGAGATAGTGGTTTTTGTTGCGGAACCTCAGAAAGTCCTTAGGGGGCATGGTGCGAACGTTGACCCCCTTGTCCTTGTGAGCGGTCTTTTTGAAGGCCTGCTTTTTGGGTTGCAGACCTGAAGTGGCAGAGCCCTCTGGAGCCTCTGGGTTGCGATAATGTTTTGACTGTGTGTCCCGTGGGGGTTCGAGCGGCGAGCACCACCTGTGACACAAAACACACATCGAAAAAGAGCGACAAAAGGAGTCAAGGCGATGAACAAGAAAAGGCAGAAAAGTAAACACTCATTGCCAAGCAAATGAAAAGAATACACGGAGAATCCTCTTGGCGGTAGTACCGCTACCCCTGGCGGTAGTACCGCTGGGGTCAGAGCGGTAGTACCGCTACCCCTGGCGGTAGTACCGCTGGGGTCCTGGCGATAGTACCGCTGGGGTTTGATTTTCATATCTGAAATATGAATAGAACCCATAGAGATGGCTACATGGATTTTACGAGGACCATGGGCTGTGTATAATCACTAAGAACTCCACCACAGCCCTGACCACATGAGGATCACAAGTACCATCTAAATAAGGACATGCCTAGTCAAGAGAATGCAAGTTTTAGATCTAATCCAAACATAGTCCAAGTGCTTGATCTAAAACATGTAAATTCTAGGGCATGGCAATATAAAAGCAAAGATTCGTAGGACCTACACTCCCCTCGAATACCTCCTTCATGCCATCCAAGAACAAGGCACAATATCAAAGACATGGATCCAAACCACTAATGCTCCTAACCCTAGAACAAGAACATCAACCAAGAGAAGAAGGGGAGGAGCTTTACCGGGGTCCATGGCACTTGGAGGAGGGATGAGAAGTGGAGCAAACCCTCCAACTCAACGGAGAGAAGGAGCTCCACGGATAGAGATTCAAATAGGGGGAGTTCGGGGTTGGGGAGGGAGGAGCCGCGAGGAAGAAGAAAGAGGCAGGAAAAACGGGCTCCCCCTCCTTTATATAGCCCAAGGGGTACGGGCCAGCGGTAGTACCGCTGTGGTCCTGGCGGTAGTACCGCTACCTGGCGTTAGTACCGCTGGCTGCAGCGGTAGTACCGCTGGGGTCCTCGCGGTAGTACCGCTCCCCCTGGCGGTAGTACTGCTCTCCCTAAGACAGCCCTAAAAATGTCCTAGTTAGGTCGTGGTAGATTGGGGTCCTGGCGGTAGTACCGCTATCTCTAGCGGTAATACCGCTGGGGTCCTGGCGGTAGTACCGCTGGGGTCCTGGTGGTAGTACCGCTACCCCTGGCGGTAGTACCGCTGCAAATGTCACAACGGGACCTAGGAGAAGAGACGAACGTGGGCAAATGACAAGTTAGTGAAAAAGAAGATAGCACCAGCAAGATATACTGACTTGTCATTTTACATCCTTTCTTCTATATGAGAGAAAGGTGGGGGGGCGGTGGCTGAGGCCACCTATGTTTGAGACAAAGGTATGACACCGCGAAGAATTATCCTTGGGTTCATGACCAACGCTCGTCTTTGAAGCACAAGTGCCATTTGACAATGGCTAAAGTGAAAGACTAGATCATTTATGCATAATGGGGGGAGGAAAAGTTCATTGAGAGAACAACACTCCCCCTATGTCCATCCTACATCTAGAACACGATAGAATGCATAGTAAGGTGCAACGTGCCTGGCTTCAATCCACATTACTTGAATCAATGATATTTAGCTCATGCCTTAACTCCCGGAACCTTGCTTCATCTAGGGGCTTAGTGAAAATATCTGCAAGTTGCTCTTCAGTGTGGATGAAGTGAACCTCAATATCACCTAGCTTGATATGTTCACGAATGAAGTGATGGCGAATATCAATATGCTTGGTTTTGCTATGTTGCACTGGGTTGAGAGAAATCTTGATAGCACTTTGATTATCACATAGAAGAGGCACTTTGTCACAAGTGACACCGTAATCCTTTAAAGTTTGCCTCATCCATAGCAATTGTGCACAACAACTTGCAGCTGCCACATACTCAGCTTCGGTGGATGATAGAGAGACGCAATTCTGCTTCTTTGAAGACCAAATTACCAGTGAGCGACCAAGGAATTGGCATCCTCCAGAAGTTGACTTCCTCTCCACACAATCTCTTGCCCAATCTGAGTCAGAATAGCCAACTAGGTTGAAATTTGCTCCTTTGGGATACCATAGGCCAAAGTTTGGGGTATGAGCCAAATATCGAAAGATTCGCTTAACAGCCATATAATGACTTTCTTTTGGTGCGGATTGAAACCGTGCACATATCCCTACACTCAACATAATATCCGGTCTAGATGCACAAAGGTAAAGGAGGGATCCAATCATGGAGCGATATACCTTTTGATCCACTGCTTTACCATTGGGATCACTGTCAAGCTTGCATCTTGTTGGCATGGGGAACTTGACCGGTTTGACATCTTCAAGCTCGAACCGTTTGAGCATGTCTTGAGTGTATTTGGCTTGTTTGATGAAGGTCCCTTCTAGGCCTTGTTTAATCTCGAACCCGAGGAAGAACTTCAACTCTCCCATCATGGACATCTCAAATTTCTCACTCATTAGTGCAGCAAATTCTTCATTGAAGGAAATGTTAGGAGAGCCAAAGATAATATCATCAACATATAGTTGGCATATGAACAAATCCCCTTTAACCCTCTTAGTAAAAAGAGTGGGATCTATCTTCCCAATTTCAAACCCAAGATCTTGTAACAACTCAGTAAGATACTCATACCACGCACGTGGGGCTTGTTTAAGGCCATAGAGTGCCTTATTAAGTTTGTACACATGATTGGGGAGCTTGGGATGTTCGAATCCCGGGGGTTGTTTGACATAGACCAACTCATTTAAAGGACCATTAAGAAAGGCACTTTTCACATCCATTTGTTGTAATTTGAAGTTATGATGAGAAGCAAATGCAAGCAACATGTGAATAGATTCTAGACGAGCAACAGGGGCAAAGGTTTCACCGTAGTCGAGACCCTCGACTTGGGAGTAGCCTTGACCAACCAATCTTGTCCTTGTTTCGAATCACAATTCCATTGGCATCTTGCTTGGTCTTGAATATCCATTTGGTCCCGATGACATTATGTTCCTGCGTTGGCCTTGGCACTAAATCCCAGACTTGGTTACGCTCGAAGTTGTTAAGTTCTTCATGCATGGCCATAAGCCAATCCTCATCATCGAGCGCTTCCTGTACCTGCTCAGGTTCACAATACGAAACAAACGCGTGATGCTCACAATAATTCCAAATCTGTTGACGGGTGGATACTCCCCTTTTTAAACTGCCAAGTACATTCTTCATAAGATGTGACTTGACTCTCAGCTTGTTCGCAATCTTGGCTGCTCGATGCTCCAAGAGTTATTCATCGGATAACTGGGGAGCATTGACTTGTTTACTTTGCTTGCCCTTGCGTCGTGAGCCTCCCTTGGCATCGGTTGTTGGTCCTGCAGAAGGGAATTGTGAGACAGTATCCTGATCATCTTGACTTTCGACTTGAGCAGGTTCACTTGTTTGTTCTTGTATTTGTGGTTGCTCTTGATCTTGATCTTGTGCTTCTACTTGGTCTGGATCTCGCGGTTGCACTTGATCTTGATCATGAGCAGGTTCGGAGCCTTGGGTGAGAACTTGAATATCATGGGACACATCATCATTGTTGGGCAATTTATCTTGACCTTGAGCTTGTTCATTTTGTTGAGAGTCTTCTCTTTGTTCATCGGAAGCGTGTGGGGCTTGTGGAGGTGATGGCTCCATTTGAGTAGAGCATTGTCCTTCTCCTTCGGCCACAAGGGGTTCCTCAATGGGGAGTATTTGACCAATCCCCATTCTTCTTATGGCTTGGGGAGGAATTTCATCACCTACATCACAAAGACCACTTTGCTCCACTTGGGAGCCATTATTTTCATCAAACTCCACGTTACACGTCTCCTCAATGAGTTCGGTGGACTTGTTGAGGACACTGTAAGCATGAGAGTTTGTAGCATAACCAACAAAGATGCCTCATGTGCTCTAGAATCAAATTTAGCTAAACGTGCACCTTTCTTGAGAATGAAACACTTACAACCGAATACCCGGAAGTACTTGAGATTGGGTTTGTTTCCAGTTAGAATCTCATACGGAGTCTTGTTCAAGCCTTTGCGGATATAGAGCCGATTGGACGCATGACATGCTGTGTTGATGGCCTCTGCCCAAAAGTTATATGGAGATTTGAATTCCGCCATCATTGTTCTTGCAGCGTCTATCAAGGTCTGGTTCTTCCTTTCTGCCACGCCGTTTTGTTGAGGGGTATATGGTGCTGAATATTGATGTTTTATTCCCTCATCACCTAGAAACTCATCCAAGGTGTAGTTCTTGAACTCGGTGCCGTTGTCACTTCTAATCATCAAGATCATTGTTTCATGTTGACGTTGAGCTTCATTAGCAAAGTTGATGACAGTTTGTTGAGTTTCACTCTTCCTTTTGAAGAAATATACCCAGGTGTATCTTGAGTAGTCGTCAACGATCACCAAGCAGTACTTTCTGCCTCCAAGACTATCAAATGATGGAGGGTCAAACAGATCCATATGGAGGAGCTCCAATGGCCTCTTAGTGTAGATGAGAGTCGTTGGACGATGAGCTGTTTCATGAATCTTTCCTTCAATACAGGCACTGCAAACACGATCTTAATCAAAACTCACATTTGTTAGTCCACGAATATGGTCCCCTGTTAGAAGACTTTGCAAAGATCTCATATTGACATGAGCTAAACGGCGATGCCAAAGCCAGCCCACATCAACTTTAGCCATTAAACACATCGCGGTCTTAGTGGGTCGCTTTAAGAAGTTCACCACATAAAGACCATTTTCGACATATCCAACATAGGCTAATTTAAGAGTCTTGCTCCTCAGGAGGACCACAGTATCAAGAATAAAGAATGTGGAAAACCCCATAATTGCAAGTTGACGAACCGAAAGTAAATTATAGGCAAGTGACTCAACAAGCATGACCTTCTCAATAGATAACTCTTGAGAGACGACCACCTTACCAAATCCCAATACCTTTGACGAGGATGCATCGACGAATTGGACATGGGTGGGCATAGATGCAAAAGGATGCACATCCACCATTAAGTCCTTGCTTCCGGTCATATGATTTGTTGCTCCACTATCGAGCAACCATGACACCCCACCGGAAGCAAACTCCTGCAGTAGATCAAGGCTTGGTTTTAGGTACCCATTTTTTAATGGGTCCTTTCATGTTAGAGACAAGGGTCTTAGGAACCCAAATAGCCCATTCAATGTACTCATCGTAGGAACCAACAAATCTGGCATAAACATGCCCATCACTAGCACGACATAAGACATAAGAAGAATTGAGTTTGTCGGCTGTGTTAGTAGGAATGGTTTTGCCCTTCTTGAGGTTTTCATAGTCCACCTTGTTCATGTTCACCTACTGAGTCCCCTCACCCTCTTTGACAAAGATGTCCATGAGGGTAGGAGATCGTTTGTTCCTGTTCCTCCTTTTACCTTTTGACTTGGAGGTAAGTCCAAGTCCCTCCTTTCTTACAACACCTTTTTGAGTGCTCAAGAGGTCGTTCAGGCTCTTCTCACCTTGTATCCATGCCACAAGGCCCTTCTCAAGTTTCTCCTTTAACTTGGCATTTTCCTCCACAAGATGTACATGCTCACAACAGGGATTAGTTGCACAAGCATTATCAATTAACACAAAGGGAGGACAAATAGAGATCTCCTTGGTAAGATTTGCTTGGAGTTGATCATGAGACTCTTTCAGAGAGAAATGAACACCTTTCAAGACCTTGTGGGCCTTGTCAAGTGTGTCAAACTCCTCTTTGAGTCAGTCATGGCCAACCCCAAGAGCATACTTTTCAGACTTAAGCATACGAGTAAGAACAACATCATGATCTAGTTTCTTTTGCATTTTAGCGCAGTCATCGTTATATGACTCCTCAAGAGCCAAACGAAGAGTGCGCTCCTTTTCTAGAGCAATAGATAATTCAGCAATTTCATTGGCATAGTCACGACTGTGTCCCTGAAGCTCGGAGTGGTCTCCTCATGAGACTCAATGAGGTCAGTGGCCTCACCCAGTTGTTCCAAGAGAGCAACAAAGTTCATGCTCATGCTCATTAAGTGCACAGAAACTTGTCAAGATCTTGGATTCTCCCTTAATAGTGCACAGAAACTTGTCAAGATCATGCTCATTAAGTTCCCCAACATCACTATCATCAACACAATTTAACAATGAAGGAGCAGTAGCGATGTTGGTCTTAATGATGGGGGTTACATGATTGATACCTTTTGCCATGAGGCACTTGGTGATGTGGTTCTCGTTGGGGGCGTTGAAGAGAGACACCTTCTGGGGAGAGGTAGTGGCAATGGCAACAGTTGATGTTGCTACTGTATCATCATCATCATCATCATCGGAAGGGTACTCTTCAAGGGCCACCATCCCTTTTGGGTGGGGTTTCTTCACAAAGTTGTTCTTGATTGGAAATGATTTGGTTTTGTCTTTGCGAATGAGCTCGCCCCCATTGTCTTCCCTTTTCTCATAGGGACATTCGGCCACGAAGTGGCTCGCGTTACCACAGTTATAACATGTCATCACTCGTTGCTTGGGTTTGAATCCACTCAAGTTGTTCTTGGTGAAGGTGGGTCTTGAGTTCCTCTTGTTGCCCCAGAATTGCCTTCACGCAAGAGCCATGTGCTCATGATAGGCATACTTTGTGTCTTCAGGGCAGCTCTCCTCTTCCTCATCCTCTTCTTCTTCTTCAAACATTGCTTTTGCTTTTAACGCAAGGTTGGGTGAAGTTGTCTTTGAGAGAACACGAGCAAGTGCATTGTCGGCTGTTTCGTTCATGATTGACATTGCAATAAATTCATCCAACACCTCACTGGAAGACAAGGAGTGGAAGTCTGGCCGCTGACGAATGACAGATGACATGGCTTTGTTGAAAGGCATGATGGCTTTGACAAACTTGCGTTTGACCCATGTATCATCCACATCCTTGCTCCCATGATCCTTGAGTGCCACAGCAATAGTAGTCACCCTCCGATAGAGATCACGAGGGTCCTCGTCTTCCTTCATCACAAACTCATCGGCCTTATCAAGTATCACTTCATAGTTGGATCGTTGAATGCTTGAGCTTCCCTTGTACAACACCATAATATGCTCCCAACAATCCTTGGCCAAAGTGAAGGGACGCAGGTGAGGAAGATCTTCAGGTGGCACTGCGGACTGGAGAATGACCAAAGCGGAGTGATTGTATTGATTGTCTGCATCTTCTCTTGGAGTGAGGTTGCTTGGATCATGGGGATAATATCCTTGCTCGATGATTCTCCACAAATTTGTTGAGCTGTGATACAAATGAGACTTAATAGAAAATACCCAGTTAGCAAAGTCACCTTTCACAAGTTTAGGAGGAGGACCAACGGGGTTAAGACGCGGTGTGGGAACGGATCCTCCATAGACCATGGGGGGTAGAACTGAGGCATAGGTTCCAGTCCCATCCTTTTCGTGAGATGAGGAAGGTCACATACCTTTAGCCGCTTCCTTAGAGGAATTGGCCTCCGAATCGGTGATGGTGGGCTTAACCACTAACGCCGGTTCGGGTGGACTTTTAAATCCCTCAATTAACTCTTTAAGCATGGTCTTGACTTCGTTCGTCAAGGACGTCTTGAGGGCGGCCATAGCCATATTCAAGTCGTCCCTTGTGACCGAAGTCAAGTCCATGGCCTTGGGTTGTCCATGGTTAATTCCCTCTTCGCCTTCCATACTCTTCGGGTGGTGAAACCCTTAATAAAGAGACGTGGCTCTGATACCAATTGAAAGGATCGATATGGTTGACTAGAGGGGGGGTGAATAGGCAACGACCACTTTTTAATTAATCTTAGCAAATTAGGGTAAACAACATACGGGTTCACAAATATAACAACAATGAGTTGAACCGTAATGAAGCTAACAACGAGAACTACTAAGACAAGTAAGAGAAAGACAACAACATAAGCATACACAAAGTAAAGGTTAGAGATAACCAAAAGAGGAACCAATGAAGACGAGGATGTGTTACCGAAGTTCCTTCCCTTTGACAGGAAGTACGTCTCCGTTGGAGCGGTGTGGAGGCACAATGCTCCCCAATAAGCCACTAAGGCCACCGTATTCTCCTCACGCCCTCGCACGATGCAAGGTACCGTGATTCCACTATAGGTGCCCTTGAAGGCGGCGACCGAACCTTTACAAACAAGGTTGGGGCAAACTCCACACAAAGCTTGGAGGCTCCGAACAAGACCACGAAGCTTCACCACAATGGAATGTGGCTTCGAGGTGACCTCAACCGTCTAGGATGCTCAAACACCGAAGAGTAACAAGATCCGCAAGGGATTGGTGGGGGAATCAACTTTTCTTTTGGTGGAAGTGTGAATCTAGGCCTTCTTAACCAATCCCTAAAGAATCAACAAGTTTGATTGGCTAGGGAGAGAGATCGGGCACTTGTGAGCTTAGGGAGCAACAATGGAGCTTGGGAGGGTAAGAGATAAGGTTCCACAGCTAGAAGAACCCTTTATATAGTGGGGGGGAATCCAACCATTTTCCCACGCACAGCTCGTGCCTAGCGGTACTACCGCTGGCACTCTAGCGGTACTACCGCTGGCTGCAGCGGTACTACCGTTGGGCCCCTGGTAGTGCATAAGCACTAACACCGCCAAGAAAGTCTTCGCAAAAAGGTTCGTCCACGTACAACCGCTAGGCAGGCGGTACTAAGCTCATGGAGCGGTACTACCGCTGACCAGGGGCGGTACTACCGCCAGCTACCACTGGCTGCAGTGGTACTACCGCTAGCACTCCAGCGGTACTACCGCTAGGGCCAGCGGTACTACCGCTGGGGGACCATTTGCAAAGAAGAAAGGAACACCAAGGCGGGAGCCACTCCAAAGTTGCCGGCAAGGGGGAAAAGAGGTGAAGTGTGCGCGTGCAAGATTGATTCCACCCAAACCTTTGCACTACGGTTCCCCTCTTAATAGTACGGCTTTCCTATGACTCAAATAAAGAGAATCATAGAGAACACCGTGCTTCTGTTCCACGAAAGAGGGGGCGAGTCGTCTTGTGCCGTTGACGTGTGTTATCTGAAATCTTAACACACACGATTAGTCTTTTGCGGTATTGTCATCAATCACCAAAATTACTTAGGCATAAACTATGCCCCAACAAAGATGACGCCTCTAAGGAGGTAGTGTTGTCAAATACACAACACCGTCATCCAATCCGGCGAGCCCGGTCTTAAGTTTTCACCCGCAGACTACAAAGCAAAGTACCATAGGTGTGGAGCTCCACAGCAACACATCCTACAAGGAAGACGGTGTCCATAGATGTCGTTATCGCCGACATCGACATAGTCGATGCAAGGTTCTCACCCGGAGTTTGAGCACATCCGTACAGCAAGACGGTCAGAACCACGCTGAAGCAGATCCATGCAAAACAGCTCGATGACCATGCTTCTAGGAAGGTATACGACGCCAGGGTGGCGCCGTCGTGATCGGCTCACACAATGGTTGAGCAGGGATATCTCCCAGAGCACGACCACACAAGACCCGAACCGGACCACTGCAGGTCAGATCCGGCCCGAGACCACCGCACGGGCGTCATTGTTGCCATCCTCATCGTAGCATGGATCTCTCCACACAAATCATGAATCCCATTGCCCACCGTATTTTCTCGAGCAGGTCAACCACCGCAACAGGAAGAGAAGTTGATCACATCACAGTAGCCTCCCGCCCTCCACCACCAAGTCGGGCGCTAGATCCACCCGAATCGACCCCACACCACCATCACCTCGTCGGAAGACGACAGCAACACACCAGGCACAGCACACCGGACCTGGTGGCCGCACACGCCCTCCTGTCCATGCTGGCCCAGTTCCACCTCTGCCACGTCCATCTCAAACCACCCTGCCGCCTAGCCGAACGAGACGAGGACAGACCGCTCGGAGAGGGCAAGGCACCACCCGCGGGCGATCGGAGCAGTGTAAGCCGGGCACCGCGCCACGGCAGGGGCAGCATCGATGCGACCGTTCCCAAACCTAACACCGGATCCAGAAGCCAAGATCAGGCCCACCCTACGCCGCCATGCGGCCACCACCCAGCGGTGGCCCCGCCACACCGAGAGGGGCGCCTCCCTGTGGGCCGCACGAGTCGAACCGCCGCGCACCACCGGAAGCACCAGCCGCCGCGATATCTGCCCATGGCCATCGGAGAACCAAAAGGAAAGGAAATGCTCCGCCGCCACCCTCCCAGGGCACGCACGGCTTCGCAGGCGCCCCCTCCGATGGTGGCGTAGCGAGGGAAGGGGGTGGTAGTGGTCCCGGCGGCGCGACATGGGTTTCCAGAGGAACTTGATTTGTATCTTAATGCAACTCCAGTAATAGACCTTGGGATGGATGTCAAGCCAAGCAAATTGCTTCCGCGCCGAGAACCGAACATTGTGTGGGTTGTAAGAGATGTGAATCTGCCTGCCCGACAGATTTTTTAAGTGTCCGCGTTTATTTAGGGCGTGAAACAACCCGTAGCATGGCTCATCTCCTATGAGTGAATCTGTTGAAGTGCCGGAGAGGAAAGGAGATGAACAACTCCCACCTTGTGAGCTTAAACCATTACCAGAATAACTGTACACAAAGAATATTTGTGAAGGAAGGATCTAAACTAGTAATTGAATGCTGACGAAGATTAAATAGTAAACTAAAAGATGTTGTAACAAAATTGGTAATATGTGTTGAGTTGTACATGTAGTCTGTGTATATAACGTGTGTGTTCTAACCTCCCGAGTCAACCTCCTGGAATATAGGATATCCGTTAGTGCGTGCGTGAGTACAGGAGTTGGTTAACCAGGATCTCCATATATGTAAACCGTTGTACACTCTAATGAATGACAGATTCACTCCTTAACTTGGTATCACGCCTCTTCTTCCTTCCTCCTAATGGCTGGCACCCATGGCGCCGTCGACGCCTCTACCCTCCCGGCCACCTCCTCTCAGACCTCACTGGCTCTCTCCACCATTGCGCCAGCCCACTTCTTCATGCCTACTATCCACAACACCAATATCCACACCTATATAGACTTCAAACTCGATTCAACAACTATCACCGCTGGCGCACCCTTTTCCGCTTCGTCCACTCCGAGTGTGATGCTCTCAACCACATCGACGAGGAGGCCGACCCCGACGTCACCAATCCGGACTGGCTTAAGACTGATCTCCAGATCGTCCTCTGGATTTACTCCGCCATCGTCGGCCGCCTTGCCGATGTGGTCATCTCAGATGACGGCACCGCCCTCGCGACCTGGACCCGCATCCGCGACTACTTTCTCGCCAACAACGCTGGCCAGGGCGTCCACCTCACCCGCAAGTACCGCAACCTCCCCCAAGGTAACATGTCCATTGCTGACTATGGACGTGAGCTCAAGATGGTCACCGATGCACTGGCGGACGTCGGCATGGGCGTCTCTAACAAAGACCTCACCATCCATATGCTCCAAGGCCTCCATGAGGACTTTGAGACCATCGGCATTGTCCTCGGTGACCTCGTGCCTCTCCCATCCTCTGATGTGGCCCACTCCCGCCTCGACCTCAAAGAGAAAGATCTGAAGACCCGACGCGAGGAGAAGCGCTACGCCGTTCTGCTTGCGCACGGCGGTAGCTTAGTAGGTTGGCGGCTCTAGCGGTGACCGTCCCGACCGCTCCCACCAGGGCGGCTATGGTGGCGACCGTGGTTTCCAACAGGGCGGCCGCGATGGCAGCGGACGCGGCGGTGACCAGCAGGGTGGCGGTCGCGGCGGCTACAACAACTCTCGAGGCCGTGGTCGTGGGCGCGGCCGTGGCGATGGTGTACGCGGCCAACAGCAAGCCCCTTGGATTGGCTACTTCGCCCCCTTCGGGGTGGCGTCGCCCCGCCCATACTGGGTGCCGCCCAACGTGGGCGGGGTGCTTGGTCCAAGACCTGGTGGCATGACACATGAATACCCGGTGCTGCACTCTTCCTCTTCCCCGCCCATGTACGCTCCTCCGCCTCCCCTGCTCGTCACTCCTTCGTGGGATCACCAGGTCATGTTCAACACCGCCTACAGCAACATCGCGTCACAACATCCCAACAACGGCACCGAGTGGTACAGGGACTCGGGCGTGACCTCTCATGTCACTGGCAATCCGGGTAACCTCGCCATCTGTCTCTCTCCTTAGTCATTAAATTCCTCTGGCATTATCATAGGTAACGGTGTTAAGCTTCCTATAATAGCCACTGGATCCACATCTCTATCACCCCATAATTTTTCACTTAATGATATGCTTGTCTCTCCCTCTATCATTACTAGTCTAATTTCCGTACGTAAATTCACTACTGGTAATTGGGTTACCGTTGAATTCTCACCATTTGGTTTTGTTGTGAAGGACCTAGTCACTCGGAAAATCCTCTTGATCTCCACTAGCACGGGCGATCTTTATCCGTTCACCGGCACTCATTCATCTAACCAAGCAGCCTTCTCCATCACCGTGGATACAGACTTATGGCACCAACGGCTCGGCCACCCTGGGCCTGGCACTCTCTCTCGCCTTTCTAAGGATTTTATTTCCTCTTATAATAAACGACATGTCTCTTCATGCAATGCGCGCCAATTAAATCGTCACACACAACACCCATTTTCCTCTTCCAATAATTTTACCACCTGATACGTACCAAACGTATCTGTAATTTCTGCCTGTTCCATGATCTTTTGGGTGACATTGTTATATGTTTTGCTACACTTTTATATCATTTTACACATATTTGGACTAACCTGCTAACTCAGTGCACCCAATGCCAGTTTCTGTCTGCTGATGTCTATTTTGCACGGGCTTTTACCCAATTTTCCGAAGCCCAAAAAAATCCAGAATATATATATATATAATCAGCGAAATAGAAGCTTCCGGATCACCGAAGGAGGGCCAGAGGGGGCCAGGGGCCTCCCAGGCGGCCTGCTGGCGCGACCAGGCCCTAGGTCATGCTAAGAAGTCGCCTGGGTGGGTCCCACCTCCTCTGATGCCCTCCTCCGGCCTATATTTAGAGTCCCGAGAGGAAACCCTCGCAGACTTTCTGGAATCGTGAATTTCTCCATCGTTCCACCGTTGCAGTGCTTCCGAGATTGGGAGCGTCACGAGACCTCTTCCCTGCACCCTGTCGGAGGGAGGATTGACCTCCGGGAGCTTCTCCACCGCCATGGACGCTTCCCAGACGTGTCGTGAGTAGTCTTCCCTAGACCATGAGTCCATGACCAGTAGCTATGTGATGTCTTCTCTCCAATCTTGTGCTTCAATGGTTAGTCCTTGTGAGCTGCCCTACATGATCAAGGCATCTACGTAATTCTCTTGCTATTGCTATGCTCGATTTGTTGGGATCCGATGGATTATGAGACTATGTTTAGATTGTTATGAGTTATATATTTGATTATCCTTTTATATTATGTTCCTTAGTGATTCATGCATGTTCTCTGTTGCTTTTTATTGCTTTGGCCAAGTAGTAGATTGTAACTCCAAGAGGGAGCGTTATGCATGATTGTGGGTTCATGCCCCTCGATGTCTAGCTTGAGTGACAAAAACATGAGACTAGGGGATGTGCTTGTTTCCACCAGGGAGAAAACAATGGTGCTTGTGACCACGGTTGCAAGGATTGTTTACCTTACGCATAGTTCGTTAATGCAGTTGTCCGTTGCTTTGAGTTTACATTTTGGGTGGGGCTCGTAATTTAATATCGGAGAGATGTTATGGATAGATATCTCAAGGTGGATGATTAGTAAGTAGATGTTGATGAATAAATGGTCTACTTGTCTTGGTGTACTGCCCATTACTATTGAACCTCTAACTATCAATGAGCATAATTAGCATTGCGGTGCGATCATAATTCTGTCAATTGCCCAACTATGATTTTTTTACCCAAGCATAGTTGTTTATCTTCTTTTGGGAGAGATGCATCACTAGTGAACATCATGTGACTACGGTCCATATCACCATCATTGTTTACACCTCATCATTTACCGCTTTCATTTACTTTTCCGTTGCAATCACTATTACCTTCCCACTTATGTTTTGATCCTTTGCAAACTACAAGGCCGGAGAGATTCACAACATCTCTGTACTCGTTGGGAGCAAACTTATTTGTTGTGTGTGCATGTCCACGTCTTCTCCTGGCGCCAGGATGGAAGACACCTACTTGTTGAGCTTAGGAGTCCTTCTGGTTCAGTAAACCTTACGGTCTCCATGTAAGGGAAATCTGCTGCTGACTACATCTCCACCTTCCACTTGGGGTATCCAAGGAGGGGCAAGAAGTATCCATCAACACGTCATCAAGCGAATTTCTGGCGCCGTTGCCGGGGACTCCAGTTTTGAAGATAGGGGAGTTGCACACTATCCTTTACCTTTACTTCTTGGTCTTGTTAGTTTGCTTTCTAGTTTTTGCTTTAGAGTCTTATACCAAAAACCACAAAAAAAATTAGTTGCTTTGCTCTTGCTTGTTGCCGTTGCTATGGGTTCCACTGAAAACACCAAGTTGTGTGACTTCACTAGTCACAACAACAATGACTTTATCTACACTCCTATTGCTGATCCTGCCACTGGAGCCACGTCCTATGAGATTAAACCTGCTTTGCTGAACCTAGTTATGAAAGATCAATTCTTCGGTGTTGGAGATGATGCTGCCTTGCACTTGAACAATTTTATTGAGCTCTGTGATATACAAAAATATAAATAAGTAGATGGTGATGTTGTTAAACTTAAGCCTTTTCCTTTCTCCTTGAGAGGAGGAGCTAAAGTGTGGCTTCAATCTTTGCCTAGGAATAGCATAGATTCTTGGGATAAGTGCAAAGATGCTTTTATTGGGAAGTATTACCCGCCTGCTAAGATTATCCAGTTGAGGAGTAACATTATGAATTTTAGGCAATTGGATAATGAACATGTTGCTCAAGCTTGGGAACGTATGAGATCTCTTGTTAAGAATTTCCCTACACATGGTCTGACTACTTGGATGGTTATCCAAACCTTCTATGTAGGATTGAACTTTACCTCGCGGAATCTGTTAGACTCGGCCGCGGGAGGAACCTTTATGTCAACTACACTGGGTGCTGTCACAAAGCTATTGGATGAGATGATGACAAATTATTCTCAATGGCACACTAAGAGAGCTCCAACAGGTAGGAAGGTAAACTCTGTTGAGGAGATTTCCTCCCTTAATGATAAGGTTGACATGATCATGACTCTACTTACTAAGCAAGCTCCTATTGATCCTCATGATGTTCCTTTAAATTCTTTGGTTGCTCAAGAAAGATAGCAAGTGGATGTTAATTTTATTTCTAGGAACAACTTCAATAACAATGCATATAGGAGTAATTTTGGTAGCAATCCTAGACTGTTCCCATCCAACAACTATGGGAACAATAACAATTATCCTAGCACCATAAACTCCACTTCTGAATTAGAGAGCGTGCTTAAGGATTTTATCACCTCTCAAAAATATTTCAACAAGAGTGTAGAAGAGAAACTAGAAAAAAATAGATGGTCTCTCTTTGAAGGTGGACAACATAGCTCATGATGTAGAGATGCTTAAAATTGGAACTTCCCCACTTGAGGAAAGGAACACCACACCCATGAATGTTATCCAAGTCCAAATTAACTAGAACATAAGAATGCTAGCCAAACTTAAAGAGAGATAGGCTAGAGAAAAAGAAGAGGAAGAGAGAATTAAGAGCCTTCCTACACACACTACCATTGCTACTATACAAGTTGTTGAGGATCTCAAAACTTTTAGCACCCATCGCACTCCTAGTCCCAATGGACCTATTAATGGTGATGCTAATACCTCAACTATAGGACAAGAAGGTCCTTTGAATTTAGAGACTACCAAAAGAATGAGCTTACATGACATTACTACCACTTTAATTAATGGTAGTAACCTTGATTTTGACCATAGTAGTCTCTCCGAAGTCATCACCTTTTTGCAAAGAATGGCTAAAGACCCCACACTAGTACGCTTAATATTGCCGTCACTGGGCATATTACCAATGCTATTATCAAAGCTAGGGAGGAGAAGCTCAAGCTAGAGACTTCTATTCCTAGGAAGCTAGAAGATTGTTAGGATCCTATGGTCAAATAAAATCGAATAATATCTATTGATTTGCTTTGTGTGATGTTGGAGCTAGTGCTTCCGTTATGCCCAAAAGAATGTGTGATATGCTTGATTGGAAACCCTATGATCCATATTCTTTTGGTGTTCGTCTTGTTGATTCTTCCATAAAGAAACCTTTAGGGAGAATTTATGATGTTCTTATTATTGTCAATGACAATTATGTGCCCTTTGATTTTCTTATTATGGACATTGAATGTGATCCTTCATGTACAATTATTTTTGGGACGTCCTTTTCTCCGCACCGTTGGTGCTATCATTGACATGAAAGAGGGAATTATTAAATTCCAATTTTCTCTTAAAAAGTGAATGAAATACTTCCCTAGAAATAAGATTAAGTTACCTTATGATTCGGTTGCTCGGGCAAGTTATTCTTTTGGAGTTGATAACACTTGATCTTCTTGCATTATGCCTAGCTCAAAGGCGTAAAAGAAAGCGCTTGTTGGGAGGCAACCGAATTTGTTTTTAATTTCTATTTTAGTGCTCTTGATGTGTGTTACTATTGTAGCAACATATTTGTATCTTTATTTTTAAGCTTTGTGCCAAGTTATAGCCTCCGATTGCAAGAAAGTTCAAAAATAGTGACATGCTGTCCAGAAACATATTATGTCTGCTTGACAGAAAAATTCGCCAAAAATCACCAAATCATATTTTTTATCTGAATTGTTTTGACAGCATGATCTATATAATTGCCTTTCTAGCATATGTTCTGAGTTTTTTGATTTGAGTTGTAAAAGTGCCCCGAATAAATTATTTAGTACCTCTGTTATGTTTTTCATAGATTCTGTCATGTTTTGTGTTTCCCTTGTTTTGTGAATCCTAAGCTTGCTTTTTATTTGGAAAAATATTTTGGCAATCATGAGAAGCAGTAGATTTTCATGAAAATCTTTATTTCCAGCAGGTAATGAATTATTTTATTAAGGATACTAACCACTCTAATCAGCTTATGATGAGTTTCGTATGAAGGGAGTTTTCAAGTATGCGATGGGGAGATGATGAAAGAAGATACAGGAGTGTCAAGCGCTCAAGCTTGGGGGTGCCCCCATGCACCCCAAGAAATATTCAAGGAGACTCAAGCGTCTAAGCTTGGGGATGCCCCCCGTGCATCCCCTTCTCTATCAACAATCATCAGTTTGTCCATCTCCATGCTATATTTTTATCAATTCATATGATATGTGCTACGCTTGGAGCGTCCCGCTATTTGCCTTTTAGTTTGTTTAGTTTTGCTTGATGTTCATAACAAGTCGGAACCTAGCCTACCTTGTTTGGGAGAGAGACACGCTCCATTCCACTCTAGAACACAACATAGGTTTCCATGCTTATCTTTTTGTGTGTTCTTCATCTTTTCGTAGCTCCTGTCATCCTTAGCTCTTAGTTTTCATGCTTATATTTTTAAGAGCTTTTATTTAGGTTGTTTCTGGAACTCTCTTGAGTTATCATGCTTATCTTGTTTAGAGAGTTGGCTCCTTGCACTGAGTTGTGTGTCTTGCAAGAGTAGGTAACTAAGATTGCTATTTAAGTATAGTAGTAACTTGCAATAGTTTTGAGGTATTGATTTGAGTAATGTTTGGACTATTGGTGCCAAGAGCTTGAGCCTATTAGTGAAAGGTGTCGTATTTTGGGAAATCCGTGTGTTTTTCAAAAACTAAAAATTAGTTGAGAACTCTAGCTACTAAATTGATCGCTAACCTCTGGAGGGGTTGGAATACATAGAGTATCCTCACGTTACCATGAGTCGAGGATGCGCAAGGATAACCAAACCCGCAAACACTCCTCCTTGGGGTACTTGTCTCTTCGTGAATATCCTAACTAGATAGAGAGTTACCGATAATAAGTGTATGAGTTCTTCGGACTAATGTGAGTATTCGATTGTTGGCACTTCCACCATCCATATTTTGCTAGCCTCTTCGGTACCGTGCATTGCCCTTTCTCACATTGAGAGTTGGTGCAAACTACGTCGGTGCATCCAAACCCATGACATGATACGCTCTGTCATACATAAGCCTCATTATATCTTTCCTCAAAACAGCCACCATACCTACCTATTAAGGCATTTCCATAACCTTTCCGAGATACGTTGCCATGCAGCATCCACCATCTCATGACTTGATCTTCATGTCATACATGCTTTTGCTTGATCGAGGAGACGCATGCTAGTTGGGCATTGCCGTCATTGTTGGTACATGACGCGCTAGTATCATTGCATATCCTGCTACACTGGCAGAGGCATACATTTGCATACATCATGATAGTTTTCACTTATCTTTATGTTGAGTACTTCTTATAAAGTGTGATGATTTTTATTTTTATTCATGTAAAACATAGAGTGTTTCCCTTAAGTGAGGAAAATATCCCAAAGAGGACAAACAAAAGATCCCAAAGAGGACAAATGAGAGATAAAAAAGAAAGAGCCAAAGAGGCCACAAAAAAAAGGGGGCAACACTACTATTCCTTTGAAAGATCCACACTCGTACTCCATTGCTATATTTGTACTACATAGAGATTATCATTCATGCATAACTATGTGGGAACCCTTACACTTTAGAACATGGTTTGCATATTACAATGATGAGCCTCCTCAAATGATCTCTAGGTCTTCATGAGCAAACAAGGTGGATGCACCCCCACTTGTTCCATTGGAGAGCTTACCTTAGCTCGTATGTGCATCCGTTACATGGCAATCCCTACTCCTCACATCATATCTATCATTTGGCTTTCTCTCGCCTATGGTTGTCCTCATTGATGTGAGCCTTTCACACCTTTTTGTCTTCCTTCCCCATCATTATTCTATTTGCCATCCTAAGTGCCAACATATCTTTCTTACGCTCATCCATTGCATGAGTGCTCAAAATCGAAAGGGAGAGGATCATTTTGATTTGTGCCTAACTAGTGGTCTGGGGATGAGTCAAAATAAAATTCTGAAGGAGGCTAAGTGTGAGGTTTAGTAGATTGAGTTATAAATTAAAAAATATTTTATGATGTCAACCCATCCCCCACTTCTTGCACGCAAACACTATTTGGAGACATTCGAGTCACGCACAACGATAGCTCTTGCACCTTTATGTTCTTACTTTGCTCAATTCAATACTCGATATAGACTCTTGCTTGTTAATTGTCTTGACTTGAATTGCATATCTCACTTGCTTTACTTTGAAGTTCTTATATGTGTGTTAGCATGTCACCAAAGAAATTATTGTGTTATCATTTATCTACTCGAGGACGAGCGGAAGTTAAGCTTGGGATGTTGATACATCCCAAACGTATCTATAATTTTTGCTTGTTCCATGATCTTTTGGGTGACATTGTTATATGTTTTGCTACACTTTTATATCATTTTACACATATTTGAACTAATCTACTTACTCAGTGCACCCAATGCCAGTTTCTGTCTGCAGATGTCTATTTTGTAGGGGCTTTTACCCAATTTTCCAAAGCCCAAAAAAACTCCAGAAAAAGTATATAGAAAATCAGCAAAGCAGAAGCTTCCGGATCACCGAAGGAGGGCCGGAGGGGGCCAGGGGCCTCCCAGGCGGCCTAAATCACGGCCAGGCCCTAGGCCGCGCGAGGAGGTCGCCTGGGGGTCCCACCTCCTCCGGTGCCCTCCTTTGGCCTATATTTAGAGTCCCGAGAGGAAACCCTCGCAGACTTTCTGGAATCGTGAATTTCTCCATCGTTCCGCCGCCGCAGTGCTTCCAAGATCGGGAGCGTCACGAGACCTCTTCCTGGCACCCTGCCGGAGGGAGGATGGACCTCCGGGAGCTTCTCCACTGCCATGGACGCTTCCCGGAGGTGCCGTGAGTAGTCCTCCTTGGACCATAAGTCCATGACTATTAGCTATGTGATGTCTTCTCTCCAATCTTGTGCTTCAATGGTTAGTCCTTGTGAGCTGCCCTACATGATCAAGGCATCTATGTTATTCTCTTGCTATTGCTATGCTCGGTTTGTTGGGATCCGATGGATTATGAGATTATGTTCAGATTTTTATGAGTTATATATTTGATCATCCTTTTATATTATGTTCCTTAGTGATTCATGCATGTTCTCCATTGCTTTTTATTGCTTTGGCCAAGTAGTAGATTGTTACTCCAAGAGGGAGCGTTATGCATGATTGTGGGTTCATGCCCCTCGATGTCTAGGTTGAGTGACAGAAACATGAGACTAGGCGATGTGCTTGTTGCCACCAAGGAGAAAACAACGTTGCTTGTGACCATGGTTGCAAGGATTGTTTACCTTACGCATAGTTTGTTAATGCAGTTGTCCATTGCTTTGAGTTTACACTTTGGGTGGGGCTCGCAACTTAATATCGGAGAGATGTTCTGGATAGATATCTCAAGGTGGATGATTAGTAAGTAGATGTTGATGAATAAACGGTGTACTTGTCTTGGCATATTGCCCATTACTATTGAACCTCTAACTATCAAGGAGCATAATTAGCATTGCGGTGCGATCATAATTCTGTCAATTGCCCAAGTGTGATTTGTTTACCCAAGCATAGTTGTTTATTGTCTTTTGGGAGAGAGACATCACTAGTGAACATCATGTGACTCCGGTCCATATCACCATCATTGTTTACACCTCCATCATTTACCGCTTTCATTTACTTCTCCGTTGCAATCACTATTACCTTCTCGCTTGTGTTTTGATCATTTGCAAACTACAAGGCCGGAGAGATTGACAACCTCTGTGTACTTGTTGGGAGCAAAGTTATTTGTTGTGTGTGCATGTCCATGCCTTCTGCTAGCGCTAGGGTGGAAGACACCTACTTGTTGAGCCTAGGAGTCCTTCTGGTTCGATAAACCTTACAGTCTCCGTGTAAGGGAAATCTACTGCTGACTACATCTCCACCTTCCACTTGGGGTATCCAACAAGGGGCGAGAAGTATATCCATCAACTCGTCATCGCCACCTCACCTTTTCAGCCCATTCATTGTGATTTGTGGACTTCCCCTCATGCAAGTTTTTTTGGTTACGAATATTATTTGATTGTGTTGGATGATTCCTCTCACTACTCATGGTCCTTCCCTCTTCGCCGAAAATCCTACACCTCCACGGTTCTCCAACGGTTTTTCACATATGTTCACACCCAATTCAACACGATCATTAAGTGCATGCAAAGTGACAATGGTGGCGAGTTCATCAATCACTCTCTCCGTGAATGTTTCTCCGCCAATGGCATTGTATTTCGTCTCTCTTTCCCTCATACCTCTCCACAAAATGGCAAGGCAGAACGCCTCATTCGCTCCACAAATGACATCGTGCGCACCTTACTCCTCCATGCAAATTTGCCACCCCAATTTTGGGTTGAGGCCCTCCACACTGCCACACATCTCTTAAACCGGAGCCCCTCTATTCCTATCAACTTTCTCACTCCCCACTACTTACTTTTCGGCGTTCATCCCTCCTATGATCACCTCCGTGTGTTTGGTTGTCTTTGTTTTCCAAATACATATGCTACCATGCCAAATAAACTTGCGCCTCGTTCCGCTCGCTGCATTTTCCTCGGTTATCCACTCGAGCATAAGGGCTACCGGTGCCTTGACCTTGCCACACGCAAAGTGATCATCTCACGCCATGTCAACTTTGACAAAAAATCTTTTCCCTACGCTGCTGCCACAGCTGAGCCTCCAGAACACCCAGCTGCACCGGATCCACCACCTGTCGCACTGTTCATCCCTACATACATCAACAATCCACGCCCACACACCTCGTACCGGTCCAACCAGTCGACTTCCATAAACCGGTCGCCCATCACCACGCCTAGCGACCATCAGCCAACCCCCTCTCCCACGGACCAGCACGCACCGTCAAGTCCGCCTTCCACAACTCCCCATACACATGCATCCAACAACCCCCCACATGCACATAACTCCAACAGCTCCTCCCGTCCATCTCCCAGACCCACCCATGCAAGCACGCCCATGCATGCTCCCTCCAACACTACATGCGTGCCAAGTTAGCCTCCCTTGCCACCCCACTCCATCCCGGTAGATCCACCCGATAATGCACACCAAATGCGTACACGTAGAAAATTCGGTTACTTTATGCGTAAAAAGGATTATGCCTTCACCCTTTCCACTTCCATTTCGCCCATTCCATCCTCATATAAAGTGGCTATAAAGGATCCACACTGGTACAACACTATGCTTGAAGAATTTAATGCATTGTTGCAGAATGACACTTGGTCTTTGGTTCCTCGTCCTACAGGTGTTCACGTGGTCACGGGCAAGTGGATTTTTCGCCATAAATTTAACATTGATGGCTCGTTGGCTCGTTACAAGGCCCGATGGGTGGTTTGTAGCTTCACACAGCGCGAGGGTGTTGATTATGGTGAGACATTTAGTCCGGTTGTCAAACCGGCGACCATTCGCGTGGTGCTCAGTCTTGCAACTTCACACTCTTGGCCGATCCATCTGTTGGATGTCAAGAACGCCTTTCTTCATGGGACCCTTGATGAGACTGTGTTTCGTGCTCAACCATCCGGTTTTGTTGATTCTGCTCATCCGGATTTTGTTTATCGCTTAAACAAGTCTCTTTATGGCCTCAAACAGGTGCCTCGCACATGGTTTCTTCAATTCAAGTCTTTCATCATGACACTGGGTTTTGTTGCATCCAAATGTGATTCTTCTTTGTTCATTCTTCACCATGGCTCTTCCACGGCTTACCTTTTGCTTTATGTTGATGACATCATCCTCACCGCCAACACGTCCACCCTCCTTGCTTCCATTATTTGTTCTCTCAAAGCCGAGTTTGCCATGAGTGATCTTGGTGACATCCATCATTTTTTGGACATTAATGTGACACGCTCTCATGATCAACGCTTTTTGTCCCAACAACAATACACCCTTGAGATTCTTGACCGTGCTCACATGTTGAATTGCAACCCCATATCCACCCCCGTCGACACACATGCCAAACTGTCCTCCAGTTCCGGGCCACCCATGCATGACCCTCCTTTGTATCGCAGCCTTGCTGGTGCGCTACAATACCTCATACTCACCCGCCCAGACATTGCCTATGTCGTGCAACAAGTGTGTCTGTTTATGCATGACCCTCGTGAGGGCCTGCTACGGTAACAAAAGTCCTTCCTTGGCGCTAGGAATCCTTGTTGCTACTTCTATTGTTTGCGTCGGTTTTTCCCTTGAAGAGGAAAGGGTGATGCCGCACAGGAGCACTAAGTATTTCCCTTAGTTTGAGAACCAAGGTATCGATCCACAAGGAGGGTCTCGTCAAGTCCTGAGTACCTGCGCAAACACAAACAAGCTTGCACCCAACACTTCAAAGGGGTTGTCAATCCCTTCAAGATTGTTTGCAAAGTGAGATCCCAAGGCGAAAAGTGCAATGAAGTAAAAAGTGTAAGGCTGGAAATATGGTGTGGAGTAGACCCGGGGGGCATAGTGTTCACTAGAGGCTTCTCTCAAAATAGAAAATATCACGGTGGGTGAACAAATTACTATCGAGCAATTGATAGAACCGCGCAAAGTCATGACGATATCTAAGGCAATGATCATACATATAGGCATCACGTCCGAGACAAGTAGACCGATACTTTCTGCATCTACTACTATTACTCCACACATCGACCGCTATCCAGCATGCAGCTAGTGTATTGAGTTCATGACGAATAGAGTAACGCCTTAAGCAAGATGACATGATGTAGAGGGATAATCTCAAACCAATGATGAAAACCCCATATTTTTACCCTTGATGGCAACAACACGATGCGTGCCTCGCTACCCCTTCTGTCACTCGATGAGGTCACCGCACGGTATGAACCCAAAACCAAGCACTTTTCCCATTGCAAGAATCATAGATCTAGTTGGCAAGACAAAACCCACAACTCAAGAAAATTACAAGGATATGAAATCATGCATAAGAGAGATCACAAGAAACTCAAATAAGATTCATAGATAATCTGATCATAAATCCACAATTCATCGGATCTCGACAAACACACCACAAAAGAAGATTACATCATAAAGATCTCCATGAAGATCCTAGAGAACTTTGTATTGAAGATCCAAGAGAGAGAGAAGAAGCCATCTAGCTACTAGCTATGGACCCGTAGGTCTATGGTGAATTACTCACGCATCATCGGAGAGGTCATGGTGTTGATGAAGAAGCCCTCCGTGTCCGAATCCCCCCTCCGGCAGAGCACCAGAACGTGCCCCGGATAGGATCTTGCGGAGACAGAAGCTTGCGGGGCACAAGCCTGTGGGCCGCGGCCTCCCCCCCTCGCCGCGGGGTGGGGGCTTGTGGGGCACCTGAGGCCCCCCTGCCTTGGCTCTCAAGATTCCCAATCTTCTTCCGTTACGAAAAAATTCTTTTCGGGGATTTTCTTCCGTTTGGACTCTGTTTCGAAATCTCCTCTGAAAGGGGTCAAAAACATGGAAAAACACGAACTCGCACTTGGCACTGAGTTAATAAGTTAGTCCCAAAAAATATATAAACGGCATGCAAAACATCCAAAGTTTGACAAGATAATAGCATGAAACCATCAAAAATTATAGATACGTTGGAGACGTATCAAGCATCCCCAAGCATAACTCCTACTCGTCCTCGATTAGGGAAGTGATAAAGAATGATTTTTTATGTGGAATGCTACCTAGCATAGTTGTCCTTTGCAACTTCTTTCATGTGACATGAATGTTCAGATCCGTAAGATTCGAAACAATAGTTTGCTATTGACATGAAAACAATAATACTCCAAGCAAACTAGCAAGGTAATCATGAACTTTCAAAATAACAAGGCAATGAAAGTTATCCCTACAAAATCATATAGTCTGGCTATGCTCCATCATCCTCACACAACTAATGTAAATCATGCACAACCCCGGAATTGGCCAAGTAATTGTTTCGCACTCTTACTTTCTCAAACTTTTTATAACTATCACGCAATACATGAGTGTGAGCCATGGATATAGCACTATAGGTGGAATAGAGTGTGGTGGTGGTTGTGACACAAAAAGGAGGAGATGGTCACATTGACTCGGCATATCAAAAGGCTATGGAGATGCCCATTAATAGATATCAATGTGAATGAGTAGGGATTGCCATACAAGAGATGCACTAGAGCTATAAGTATGTGAAAGCTCAAAAGGAGGACTAGTGGGTGTGCATCCAACTTGCTTGGTCACGAAGACCTAGGGCAATTTTGAGGAAGCCCATCATTGGAATATATAAGCCAAGTTATATAATGAAGATTCCCACTAGCATATGGTAGTGACAAAGCAAGAAGCTCTCAATCATGAAGAACATGGTGCTATTATGAAGCACAAGTGTGGAAAAAGATAGTAGCATTGTCCCTTCTCTCTTTTTATCTCTTTTCTTTTTTTCATTTGGGCTCTTAGGCCTCTCTTTTTTGGGCTCTTTGGCCTCTTTTTTTTATTTCCTCACATGGGACAATGCTCTAATAATGATGATCATCACACTTTTATTTACTCACAGCTCAAAACTCACAATGATGACTCCATAGGAAATTCCTCCGGCAGTGTACCGGGATGTGCAATGATCTAGCATGGCGTATGACGTTGAAACATCTCGCTAGCTATCTTACGATCATGCAAAGGCAATATGAGAGTGACGGCACAAGTCATGAGACGGAACGGTGGGAGTTGTTTGGCAATATATCTCGGAATGGCTATGAAAATGCCATAGTAGGTAGGTATGGTGGCTGTTTTGAGGAAGGAATATGGTGGGTTTGTGCACAGGTGAGAATTGCGAGGCACTAGAGAGGCTAGCAATGGTGGAAGGTGAAATTGCATCTATACCATGGACTCACATTAGTCATGAAGAACTCACATACTTGTTGCGGAAGTTTTTATTAGTAATCGAAACAAAGTGCTAAACGCATACTCCGAGGGGAAGGGTTGGTAGGTGTTAACCATCGCGCGATCCCGACCTCAACACAAAGGATGACAATCAATAAATCAATTATGCTCCGACTTCCTAACATAGCGGTTCACCATACGTGCATGCTACGGGAATCACTAACTTCAACACAAGTATTTCTAGGTTCACAACACCCTACTAAGATAGCTCTTAATATTACCAAATCCACGTCTCAAAACTAATTGAGAGGAATCAAAACTTCTCTTTCTACTCAATGCACATGATAATGGAGGTTTTTGCATCCTATTTGGGAACCTATCACATTTGGGACTACTTGCATAGCATAAGCCAACTACCAAGTCACGCACCGCCGTGCTCTAAAAGATATAAGTGAAGCACTAGAGCAAAAGTATCTATCTCAAAAGATATAAGTGAAGCACTATGGGCATTCTAGCAAAATCACGATGAGTACATGTATCTCTCTCTCAAAAAGGTGTGCAGCAAGGATGATTGAGACACAACAAAAGGAGAAGACTCCTAAGATACAAGACGCTCCAAGCAAAACACATACCATGTGGTGAATAAAAATATATCTCCAAGTAATGTTACCGATGGATTGAAGACGAAAGAGGGGATGCCTTCCCGGGGCATCCCCAAGCTTAGGCTTTTTGGTGTCCTTGAATTTGGCTTCGGATGCCTTGGGCATCCCCAAGCTTGAGCTCTTTCCCCTCCTTATCTCTTTGTCCATGAGAACATCACCCAAAACTTGAAAACTTCACAACACAAAACTTAAACAGAAACTCGTGATATCATTAGCACAAGAAAACAAACTACCACTTCTTTTGGTACTGTAGCAAACTTGAATTCCATTTATATTGGTGTTGGGATACTTTATTCTCACTTTTCCATCGCTAGTAACCCCCGATACTAACCATAGTTTCATCAAAACAAGCAACCAACTCAACAAAAACAGAATCTGTCAAAAACAGACCAGTCTGTAGCAATCTGTATACTTCGTACACTTTTGGTACCTCAAAAAATCTGAAACCTTACGATGGCCTGGGCAAAAGGCATATCAACCAGCAGCAAAAAGAATCAACTCAAAAGCTCTTTCTGAATAAAATGAAAAATCATCTCGTGAGCGAAAGTTACTGTCTTTTTCCAGCGGGATTAAACAACCATTACCAAGACTAGTCGTAAAGGTTTTGCTTGGCTCAAACACAAAAAGAAACACAAAAAACACAATCACAACAGAATTGTGATGGTGTGGACGCAACAAAATAGAAAGAAAAAGATAAATTCATTGGGTTTCCTCCCAACAAGCGCTATTGTTTAACGCCCTTAGTTAGGCACAAAAGTGATAGAATCACGTGTCGTCGTCTTTGGTGCTCAAACCATAAGTCGCCCTGATCATGGATTCATAAGGCAATCTTATTTTCTTTCTATGAAAGTGTTCCATGACCTTACTTAAAGGAATTGAAATCTAATATTCCATTCATATCAATGATAGCATCGATAGTCCTTAGGAAAGGTCTACCAAGTATAATGGGGCATGTAGGATTGCAATCAATGTCAAGCACAATGAAATCCACGGGTACATAGTTCCTATTTGCAATAATAAGAACATCATTGATCCTTCCCATGGGTTTTTTGACAGTAGAATCAGCAAGATGCAAATTAAGACAACACTCTTCAATCTCATTAAAACCCAGAACATCACATAAAGATTTTGGAATCGCAGAAACTCTAGCACCCAAATCACACAAAGCATTGCACTCATAATTTTTGATTTTGATTTTGATGGTAGGTTCCAACTCATCATGAAGCTTTCTAGGGATAGAGACTTCCAATTCAAGTTTTTCTTCAAGAGATTTTATCATAGCTTCAACGATATGATCGGTAAATGCCTTGTTTTGGCTATAAGCGTGTGGAGAATTTAACATGGATTGCATCAAAGAGCAACTATCATAATTGAATTCCTTGAAATCCACGGTAGTAATTTCATTACTACTCAAAGTTTTAACGTCTTCTACTCCACTTTCAATGCTTTTAGCATCAAGATAGATGGACTCCGAATCATTGGGGCACTTTTCAACCAAAGTGGATTCATATCCAGCCCCAAAATCATTAGGTTTGACACAAGAAAACAAAGATTCAATGGGATTCACACCAAGCACTTTAAGATCTTCGTGATTCCCATCACGAGAACACGCCTTTTTGAGCCATTCATGTCTAGCACAAATTTGGGCGGTTCTTTCTTGGCTCTCAATCTTGGTAACACGCATAGCTTTCAAAGTTTCATCCATGTTGAGTTTGGGAGGATCACATCTAACTTTCAAAGCATCAACATCACTAGACATTCTATCAATGCTCTTAGCCAAATCATCAATTTTGAGTAGTTTTTCCTCTATGGACGTATTGAAAATCTTTTGAGAGTTGATGAACTCTTTGATATTACTCTATAGATCAGAAGGTAATCTATTGTAATTTCCATGAGTATTTTTGTAGGAGTTGCCAAAATTATTAGCGGAGTTACTAGGAAAAGGCCTAGGAACATAGTTTCCTCTAAAAGCATTGTTGTTGCCAAAGTTATTCCTACCAACAAAATTAACGTCCAAGCTAGCGTTACTACTCTCAATCAAAGAAGACAAGGGCATATCATTAGGATCCAAATGAGAACTTCTACTAGCAACCAAATTCATTAGCTCATCCATCTTAGCACTCAACGAGTTAATTTCCTCTATAGCGTGTACCTTCTTACTAGTAGGTGACCTTTAAGTGTGCCACTGAGAGTAGTTTGTGATGATGTTGTCTAAGAGTTTTGTGGCTTCCCCTAATGTGATTTCCATGAACGTTCCACCTGAGGCGGAGTCCAAGATATTTCTAGAAGCGAAATTCAAGCCAGCATAAAAGATTTGAATAATCATCCAGAGACTCAAGCCATGAGCGGGACAATTTCTAATCATTAATTTCATTCTCTCCCAAGATTGTGCAACATGTTCATGATTAAGTTGATTGAAATTCATGATATCATTACGGAGAGAGATAATCTTAGCCGGCGGAAAATACTTGGATATATAAGCATCTTTGCACTTATCCCAAGAATCGATACTATTTTTGGGCAAAGAAGAAAACCAAGTTTTTGCGCGATCTCGCAACGAGAAAGGAAAAATCTTCAATTTAATCACGTCATTATCCACATCTTTCTTCTTTTGCATATTGCAAAGTTCAATGCAAGTATTGAGATGGGATGCGGCATCTTCACTAGGAAGGCCGGAGAATTGCTCTTTCGTAACAAGATTCAGCAAAGCGGCATTGATTTCGTATGACTCCGCACTAGTGGCGGGAGCAATCGGAGTACTAATAAAATCATTACTATTAGTATTCGAGAAGTCACAAAGTTTGGTGTTTTCATTCATGGTTACTTCAGCAAGCAAGCAAGCACACAAGCAAACAAAGAGCAGGCGAGAAAAAGGGCGAACAAAAAGGGCGAACGAAAAAGGCAAACGAAAAAAGCCAAATTGCTGAAGTGGGGGAGTGGAAAACAAGAGGCAACTGGCAAACAAAGTAAATGCAAGAGATGAGTTTGCGACACCTACTTGGATGAGTTCTTGACTTGATCTTCCTCCCCGGCAACGGCGCCAGAAATTCTTCTGCTACGCTAACAAAAGTCCTTTCTTGGCGCTAGGAATTCTTCTTGCTACTTCTCTTGTTTGCGTCAGTTTTTCCCTTGAAGAGGAAAGGGTGATGCAGCACAGGAGCAGTAAGTATTTCCCTCAGTTTGAGAACCAAGGTATCTATCCAGAAGGAGGGTCTCATCAAGTCCAGAGTACCTGCGCAAACACAAACAAGCTTGCACCCAACGCTTCAAAGGGGTTGTCAATCCCTTCAAGATTGTTTGCAAAGTGAGATCTGAAGGCGGAAAGTGCAACGAAGTAAAAGGTGTAAGGCTGAAAATATGGTGTGGAGTAGACCCGGGGGCTATAGTGTTCACTAGAGGCTTCTCTCAAAATAGCAAATATCACGGTGGGTGAACAAATTACTGTCGAGCAATTGATAGAACCGCGCAAAGTCATGACAATATCTAAGGCAATGATCATACATATAGGCATCACGTCCGAGACAAGTAGACCGATACTTTTTGCATCTACTACTATTACTCCACACATCGACCGCTACCCAGCATGCATCTAGTGTATTGAGTTCATGACGAACAGAGTAACGCCTTAAGCAAGATGACATGATGTAGAGGGATAATCTCAAACCAATGGTGAAAACCCCATCTTTTTACCCTTGATGGCAACAACACGATGCGTGCCTCGCTACCCCTTCTGTCACTTGGTGAGGTCACTGCACGGTATGAACCCAAAACCAAGCACTTCTCCCATTGCAAGAATCATAGATCTAGTTGGCCAGAAAAAACGCACAACTCGAAGAGAATTACAAGGATATGAAATCATGCATAAGAGAGATCAGAAGAAACTCAAATAAGATTCATAGATAATCTGATCATAAATCCACAATTCATCGGATCTCGACAAACACACCGCAAAATAAGATTACATCGGATAGATCTCCATGAATATCATGGAGAACTTTGTATTGAAGATCCAAGAGAGAGAGAAGAAGCCATCTAGCTACTAGCTATGGACCCGTAGGTCTATGGTGAACTACTCATGCATCATCGGAGAGGTCATGGTGTTGATGAAGAAGCCCTCCGTGTCCGAATCCCCCCTCCGGCAGGGCACCAGAACGTGCCCAGATGGGATCTTGCGGAGACAGAATCTTGCGGCGGCGGAAAAGTACTTTCGATGATCTCCTAATTTTTTTGGGATTTTTAGGGAATATATATGTGAACCCCTAGGGCAGAGGGCGCCCAGGGGGGGCACAAGCCTATGGGTCGTGGCCTCCCTCCTGGCCGCGGGGTGGGGGCTTGTGGGGCCCCTGAGGCCCCCTGCCTTGGCTCTCAAGCTTCCCGATCTTCTTTCGTTACAGAAAAAATCTTTTCGGGGATTTTCTTCCGTTTGGACTCTGTTTCAAAATCTCCTCTGAAAGGGGTCAAAAACATGGAAAAAACAGGAACTAGCACTTGACACTGAGTTAATAAGTTATTCCCAAAAAATATATAAAAGGCATGCAAAACATCCAAAGTTTGACAAGATAATAGCATGAAACATCAAAAATATAGATACGTTGGAGACGTATCAGGGCCACTATCAGTTGCTCAAACGCATTTTACGCTATCTCAAGGGCACTTCTCATTATGGTCTTCGTTTTATGGTCTTCGTTTCTTCAAGTCCACCACCCATGATCTTGTTGCTTATTCCGATGCTGATTGGGCGGGCTATCCGGACACTCGCAAGTCTAATTCTCGATTTTGTGTGTTTCATGGATCCAACCTCATTTGTTGGTCGTCCAAGCGGCAACACACTGTCTCTCGATCCAGCGCCGAGGCGGAATACCAGGATGTTGCCAATTGTGTTGCTGAGTCATGCTGGCTACGACAATTACTACATGAGTTGCATCGGCCTCCCTCCCGTGCCACTATTGTTTATCGTGACAATATCAGCGCCATGTATTTGTCCTCCAACCCAGTGCAGCATCAGCGAACCAAGCATGTGGAGATTGATTTACATTTTGTTCGAGACCGTGTAGCCCTCGGTGAAGCACGTGTCCTTCATGTACCCAGCAGCTCTCAGTTTGCAGATATCTTCACAAAAGGACTACCGTCCCAAGTATTTTTCGACTTTCGATCCAGCTTGAACGTCTTGCAAGGCGTCGTTCCATCTGAGGGGGGTGTTGAGTTGTACATGTAGTATGTGTATGTATGTAACGTGTGTGTTGTAACCTCCCGAGTCAACCTCCTGAAATATAGGATCTTTGTTAGTGCGTGCGTGAGTACAGGAGTTGGTTAACCAGGATCTCCAAATATGTAAACCGTTGTACACTCTGATGAATCACAGATTCACTCCATAACTATATGATTACTTACGCCAATATTATTTCTTGTATCCATGATAGTAAGTTGGTTAACCATGGTATAAACAGTTGTGTCTAATCAAGATAATGAAATAATCCCTACCGGAACTATCGTTGGGCATCAAATGTATATTGATTACAAGAAGTTGAAGAAAGAGACTCGTTGATCACTATATGCCGCCTTTTATTGATTAAGGCCCTGTTTGGAACCACAATAGATTATAATAATCTGGATTATGAAGATAGATTATATAATCTGGTTTATAAAAATAATCTAGTTGGGCATGTTTGGAGACCAGATTATATAAACTGTAATCCAGGTTTTATATTGTACAATGACATGTCTGCCCTCTGCTTTTTAGTTGTAAAGGTAGTAATCTAGGTAGACATGTTTGGAGGACGGTGGCGGTGACAGTAGGTAATTATCTCCAAGTTTTCAATGGTAATGGGTCATTAGTAATCCATAATCTGATTTTAGCTGGGGTAGACTAGATTATGAGTTTTTAATAATCTGACCATCTAGTTTTTATAAACTATAATATAATATGTCCTGTTTGGAGACATAATAGATTATAAAAACTAGATTATATAATTTGGATGGTTCCAAATAGGGCCTAAATGTCGAAGATTCGTGCTAAGCACTCGTACTATTGTTATGTTAATGGATATTTGAGATTTTCCCTCATGGTTGTCCATCCCGAAGATAAAGAAAATACCATGTTCACATGCTCGTATGATATGTATGCTTACCGTCGAATACCATTTCGGTTGTGTAACACACCCACTACATTTAAACTTTGTATAACTCCTATATTCATTGATTTTGTTGAGTTGATAGGGGAAGCATCGATGGACAATTTATCCGTCTATGAAACTTCAAAGTTTGCACAACCTTAGCAAAAAAAGGACAACAAAGTTTTGTGTAGGTTTGGATCATGTCCTCAACTGAAAAATGGTATTTCATGGTAAAGGAAGGTATTGTGCCTCGGCACAAGATCTCTGGCAAAGGAATAGAACTGGATAAGGCAAAATTAGAAGCCATTGAGAGGCTGCCATGGTTACCAGATGTGAAAAGAACATGAAGCTTCCTTGGTCACACGGGTTTTTATAGATTGGTTACTAAAAGACTTTTTAGAAGTTCCCAAACTGTTAACTAACTTTTTGCAGAATGATGTTCGTTTACATTTTGACGAGGATCACATTATAGCTTTTGAACAACTACAAAGAAAATAATCATGGCTCCATCATTTAGCCACCAAAACAGGATCAACTTTATGAAATTATGTGCAATGATAGTGATTACATTATAGATGCTATTTCTGGATAATGCGATGGTAAGAGCAACTCCAACAGACGTGCTACGGGGTGGCGCCTTAAAAAAATTACACCGCCGAAATGCTCTTTTTTAGCCTGCGGCAGGGTGTCCGCTCCAGCATGAGCCACAAAATGGGGCACGCTGTTGTCGCTCCAGAACGCTGTCACGCCCAAGATGCGACCATATCCTCAATTTGACACGAGGGCCTCGTCAGGGATATAAGTGCATCTCGTCGTGTCGCAAGAATGGATATAGTCACAAGTGCATGTACTGAAAAGAAGAGATATATATAGTATTGGCTTACACTCGCCACAAGCTACATCAGAGTCACATCAGTACATTACATAATCATCAAGAGTAAGAGCAGGGTCCGACTACGCACGAAAACAAACGAGAAAAGAAGAACGAGGTTCATCCTTGCTATCCCAGGCTGCCGGCATAGAACCCATCCTAGATTGATGAAGAAGAAGAAGAAGAAGCAACTCCAAATGAACAATCAACGCGCTCGCGTCCAGTAACCTGTACATGTACCTGCAACTGGTGTTGTAGTAATCTGTGAGCCACAGGGGACTCAGCAATCTCATTTCCAAAGGTATCAAGACTAGCAAAGCTTAATGGGTGAGGCATGGTAAAGTGGTGAGGTTGCAGCAGGGGCTAAGCACATATATATGGTGGCTAACTTACGAGTACAAGAAATAAAGAGGGGGATGATCTACGCATAGCGGACGTGAACTATTGATGATCAAATGACTGATCCTGAACACCTACCTACGTCAGACATAACCCCACTGTGTCCTCGATCTGAGAAGGAACTCACGAAAGAGACAGTCACGGTTACGCACACAGTTGGCATGTTTTAATTAAGTTAACTTCAAGTTATCTAGAACCAGTGTTAAACAAAGCTTCCACGTTGCCACATAACTGCGGGCATAGCTTTCCGAAAAGATTTAACCCTGCAGGGGTGCTCCAACTAGTCCATCACAAATTACCACAAGCCGCATAGAAATCCTTAATCACGAAGCTCGCGATCTCGTTGGATTCCCTAGTGGAAAACCTCAACTCTGAGTTTAACCAAAGCATCACCGGAATCCCGATGCACAAGATATCTCGTCAAAGGTAAAACTAATCCAGCAAGGCTGCCCAACGTGTTGACGATCCCGATAGGAGCCGCGTATCTCGTTCTTAGGACACGACGGATGAGCTAGACGTCGGGATCGCTAAACCTCTGGGTGACCAGAGGGGCGCCGGACATCGCTCAGGTGGGACCAACACTCATGAGGAGCACTGGCCCGGGGGTTGATTAAATTTCCTCGGGTTACTTACTCCCTATGCAGTTCATTAGTTATTAGGAAAATGTAGTACCAAAGTTGGGCCTTGCCAGACCAGTTTTAATCTAAAACAAATTATCAAGGGGGTCCCCATAACAACCCCGATCGTTTTACGAGCGCTCAATTATGGAACATAACACCGGTAGCCCGAACTAAGGTGGAACAAAACACCAGGCTAGAAAGGCCGAGCCTTCCACCTTTTACCAAGTATATAGGTCCATTAAATTAAGTAGCATTAATATGGTGATATGACAAGGAAGCCATGTTATCACATGGAAGCAACTGCACCTGCAACTAGCAACGCTAACAACAGGGATAAGCAAGCGGTAACATAGCCAATCTTTGGTTTGCTAGGTCGAACAGGTTGAAGGTTATCATGACATTGTTGAGAGGCTGATATTTAACATGTGGTAGGCAACGAAACATATTCGAAAGAAGCGATAAAACTAGCATGGCAATGATAGTAATGGTATCTGGGGAAATGGTCATCTTGCGTGAGATCCCGCTTGGAAGAAGAACAACTCCGTGAAGCAGATGAACCAACGTAGTCAAACGGGTCCTCACATTCCGACATGCTTGCGGAACGCTATCGAGACAGAGCAAACCGGAAACAAACATCAACACAGATGTTCACCACACGAAGCACAACATGATGCACAACCTACTATGATGCATGATCAGTTCAATGATGCAAGGCATGGCATGGCAGTTCACCTCACGCAAACACTACACATTAAGTGAAGCTCGATATGCAACGAGTTGCATATCGACGAAACTCCACATTTAATTATTTAGTTTACTCCCGGTTATTTACATGGAAATATTAAATTGTTGTTAACATGGCAAGGGGTGAAGCGGTGATCCTACATGTTATCCTAGTCGGTTAACACACGGGACTTTGGGAGTCGCTACGTCACAAGAAACATGCAACACAAGATATCATGCCATGAATGCGCCATGCATGCAAGTAACAACAACACGGGCAAGAAGAGAAAGAAGCATGAGTCGCCACGGCGAGCGAGAGGGAACCATGGCGGCAAAACGGAAACGATGCCACGGCAACATTCCTATCCCGATAGTCAACGAGATATCGGCGCCAACGAGCTGGAAGCGTGTGCGGGAACGCTAAATAAAGATGGGGTGATCCCGTTACCGGGTTCCCATGTGTCGGGGCTCAACGAAAGAGGTACACGTGCAACGGGCAACATACGACGCAAACATACGTTACATCTCATACATCTAAAATACTCGGTTCACGACAACGTCCCATCGGTATACCTTCGAAGCGTGCGCATCGGAGCAGATCGAAACGTTGCGGGAAAGGAGAACATGGGTCTTCGTGGACGACGAGGTACTCGGGTCTCGTCGACTGTAGTCGTTCGCTTGATGTTGTTTGTTCACGGGTCTTCGGTGTCGGTAGTCAAACACGTTTCTGGGGGTCGTCGAGGACGTAGTTGTACACGGCGATCTTGTCGATTCCACAGCATCGGGGATGGCGCACGCGGCAACGGCAGGCGAAACAACAGCAACGATCATCGGCGACGGCAGCAAGCAAGCAACATAGCAACGGCAACAACATGCAGGGCATCAGCAAGCAGCGCTAGCAGCTAGCTAGCACAAGCTACAGCAAACATCTAAAGCAAGCACCGGCATCGGCAGCAGCTACTAGCCTAGCAGCAAACGGATTCCTAGCATCTATCTAACGACAGCAAGCAACAATCTGCAGCAGCTAGCATAGCAACTAGCAGGCAGCAGGAACAACACCACTAGCAGGCAAGCACGACAGTGTGCAGCAGCAACGGGCAAGCAAAAACGGCAGCAAACATAGTAGCATGAACAGCAACAGCAATAGGCAAGCAACAACGGCAGCATCTAACTCGGCATGCAGCCTAGCAACTACACGCGACGGCAAGCAACAAGATAACAGCAGCTTCGGTACAGCAACAACAATAGGCAATGCAAGGCAGCGCAGCAACAGGGTGACAACAGCTAGCTACAGCATGCAGCAACTACAGGGCCAGCCTAGCAACTAACAACAGGCAAGCACACGGCAGCAGGCGGCTCGGAAGGGGAGAGCACAAGGCGGAGGAGATCGGGGACTGGAGGGCTGCTGGCGCGCGGCTGGCGTCTGGCGGGGCGACGCCGACGGAGGGCCTCGGCCAGGGCGACTACGGCAGGACGGCAGCCTGCATGGGCTTGGCGGCCAAGGTGGTAGGGGAGAGGGCACATGCGGCGAGGGGCGCAGGCACAGCTTCGGCAGCGCAGCAAGCCGGCCACGGCCTGGCATCAGGCAACAGCAAGAGCTAGCGGCAGGAAGGCGAGCTCGAGGCGGCGCGGCACCGGTGAGCGGACAACGGCCAGCGAGGTTGAGGGCGGCTGCGGCACGGGACGAGGGCGGCGACGCAGGGGAGACGGCGAGGCCGAGGAGCAGGGAGGCGGAGGAGGTCGGGGGTGAGCCACGGCGGGGCGAGGGAGGCTGCGGCAGCTGGAGGTCGAGAGGGGGAGGTGCGCTGCGGGGTGGAAGAAGGGGGAAGGAACGGGGGAAGAACAGAGGGGATCGGGGCTGAGGGAGCAACGACACGGGGGAGGAAGACGCTGAGGGGATCGGGATCGGGCTGTGCTAGGGCAGGCAGACAAGGGCCACGCGGGCCTTGGGCCAGCTCGGAACCACTAGGCTGGGCTCCTCCCCCTTCTTCGGTTTTTGTTTTTTAAACAGAAAAACTCACAAAGCGAAAAGAATTAAACAAAATTAAAATAATAAAAAAAATGCTTTTGGGCTCTTTGAAAAATAAACCCCAACTATAAAAATAGCTTGGGCATCTTTTAAACGAATAAAAAAATAAAACCTTTTGGAAGAATAAAATAAAATCCCTTTTTACAAAAGAATAAAATAAAACCCCATTTAAAGGAGAAAAGAAAATGAGACTCTGTTTTTTTGAAAATAAACAAAAGGGAAAAAATAAGGAAACCCAAGGGTTGCCCCCACATTTAACAAAGAATTTTAAAAGTAGACGAACTTGTTTTTTAAAAGGGGTTAAACCGAAATCTTTAGCAAAACCATAAAATGAAATAAGAGGGGAGAGAAGGTTTTCGGTCCACGGTGCAACCGGGTTTTGAGGTGGCTCTCACGCACCCACTCTCATCACTCAAACAAAACAACGCCACTCACAAAGCACTAACACCCAACAACACGGAGCAACAAGCAACACCGACAAAACACAGTTGACATGATGCCATGCATGATGCGATGATGCAAACTAAATGAAGAGGCCACAAAATAAAATAACAACACGACGGAAACGGAAATAAAAGGGAATCTTCTGGGGCGTCGGCATCGGGCTGTCAAAACTCTCCTACACTACAAGAGGATCTCGCCCCGAGATCCAAGAATGAAAGGGGGAGAGGATGAGAGAGAACAAGAGGTAAAAACTTAGTCGCTTCTTTGACAAACGAGTGACACCAACAATCCTTGAAAGTTGCAGAGATGAGGAATGGAATGAGAAAGAAGCAAGAATTCACGGAAAATTTCGGCAGCAATTCGGTAGGAAAATGGGACAAAAAATTCGATAAGAAGAGAGAATTAGACAATATACATAACAAACAACTAAATAGAGCAAGGGAACACCATGACCTTGATAGAACAACATGATTGACCCAAAAGAGCGACATCACAACAACTCCGGACCAAGAGAATAGGAACAACATCATGAGCAGAATAGAATGGAGAAGAAAATGACAACTACTATCACAATTGGATTGAGGAACATCCTTGAAAGAAGAATTGAAGAGGATACATTGAAAACTTGGATTAATGACAAGATACATGATAGCAACAATCCATAGGTAAAGCTTTAGGTAAAATCCAACCCAAAATAGCTCAATGAAGAAATCATGGGTTGAAATATCTCATGATCAAAGAATTGGTGGATTTAATTACCTCATTCTTGAAAGGAAAACTCTTCGAGGCTCCTACACTAACAAGAATGCTATAATACCACCTCAAAGGATAAAGGAAGAACAAATGCACTTGGAAATGCAAGAGAAAGAATGCTTGAGGTACTCCAACAGAAATCTGGAAGAACACTTTGAGAAAAACACATCCTTGAAGAACCAACATGACGAGCCTCCGTATCAAAAGGATGATGCAAGATATGAAGGATGAAAGAATAAGATTATGACCTTGCCAAGATTTAAATCAAGCCTCACAAAGACATACTTGATAAAACTTGGAACTCTGGAAAAGAAAAGATAAGAACATTTGAGAAAAGGAATTGATATCATGAGGCACTCGGGAAGAAAGATTGAAATCACTATGAAACAGGAATAAGAATTATGTTATGCTAATCCTTCATCAAGTTTAATTGATGACAAGCAACGGATTTAGCATAGTACTTATTCCTCTAGAAATGAATCTTGAAGAGGCAGAGAGATAAGCACCACCTGAGGCATAATTGAAGGAAGCACCGGTAAGAATTCAGAATAGAATGGAAACACCACGAATTAATGGAGATACATGAGAATGAAGAGCTCATGAGCCAGCTGAGAGAAAACTTGAACAAGGCACCGGAATAATCGAGAGACGAACAAAGAGACAACAATTGAGAAGAATTGAGGATGAAAGCTGAAAGCTGAGAACGAAGAATCTTCTAAAATGATGGCCTTCGGAGGAACGAGAAATAAAAACAACTCAGAGAAGCACCGGTTAGCACGAAAGGGATACACATGATTGGAAACAATTAAGATGATGGCCCAAAGCTGAAATGAAGAATCTTCTAGAGAATGGACCAAGATTCAAGAGAAACGCTCCTTCGGATAGCAAGCTGAGAATGATGACGAGAAACAACACCAAGAATTACTGAGGCACTCCGGAATAACGAAGAATGAAAGGTTGAGCCAAAGGCGAGAATAAATTCAAATTGAACTTGAAGAAGGAATATGACTGATGAAATCCATACTTACGTCATAGTTGAAAGGAATTAAGATCTCCGGAAGAGATTACAAGAGCCAGATAAGATCCTGGGAAACCTGTGGGTTATGGGCCCACTCAAAGAAACCACCGTTAGAAAAGATTGCTAGAAAGATTGATATTGCACAGGTACAAATGAAGACTAGATGAGGTTAGCACCTCGAAATAATTAAAAGAATTGAAAACACGAAACTTCTGAGATATCTTCAACACTCCAGATAGAAAAAAGAGGAATGAATAACAAGATAGGCTCATAAGAATTTCCAACATAGGAAAGAATTACAAGGATGAATGGATAAGATGACACGGATAATTAAATTGGAATCGCCGGAAAAGATAACCAGGTTGAATGGAATTGACACCACCACTCCGGTTGACAAGAATTGATATGACAATTGATTGAGAAAAAGAATTAGCGCTCACATAAAAATATGAGAACACAGATTAGGAAAGATCTGAGATCACCACTTGACATCGAAGCAACTTGAATTACCATATTCCAACAACACAAAGGGAGAGGCTTATGAAACAAGCCAGAACAAACTCATGAGAAAGATTTCGTCCGATATTTTCGTGGACAGGATCGCACGGGCTCGAACCTTATAGTAGACATCAAGTGCAAGGCAGTGCACCCGACATACGAAGCGCCCCGAGTCGTAGCAAGCTACAAGGACTCTTTAAGACACAACGAGAACCGCTGTAAGTCGACCATCAACAAACGAATCCACTAGATGTCGAACCCCAACCTAACATCATGCATTCGTTGGAAGATTGTCCTATAAGATACTACTTGAATTCCCACCTAAGAATTCCCGAAATATCTGGCCATGCAATCTGGTACACGGATACAAGGAGTAATATTCACACAACTCCTATACTAACCCGTCACCTGTATCACATCCGTCAACACACAACCAGAATCTCGGACCTTCATCTACTACAGACCCTCGTGATCACAACGATACAAAGTATGGCAGTACTCCCGAACAATCTGCACCAGTACTGGGGACATCAGGGTTATCTCGCCACTACTAGTATTGAAGCAATTACGATCATCCTTCGTTCTGAGATATTAAGAAATCTGAATGATAACGATGTGCTCGAGAATTCCCTGGAGCTCAACTCCCCGGAAGAAATCAAGTCAGACAGGAGGCACCAAGACAGAACTCCGTCACATCGGCATCATATAGATCCCAAAAATATCCGCGTGATCCTAAAAAAATTGAGTGAGAAGAGGAGTAGAATTAAATTATTACGTCAAGATTCCTTACCAGAGCAAAGAAGAGGAGAAAAAAGAATCCTACTCTCCGATATATAACTAAGACTCAAATAGTTTTTCACTAGACTCGACTCGGCCAAGTTCGATCAATCAAGGGGGCTCCTAGGTCGGTACTGCTCTGATACCAACTTGTCACGCCCAAGATGCGACCCTATCCTCAATTTGACACGAGGGCCTCATCAGGGATAGAAGCGCATCTCGTCGTGTCGCAAGAATGGATATCCTTACAAGTACATGTACTGAAAAGAAGAGATATATATAGTATTGGCTTATACTCGCCACAAGCTACATCAGAGTCACATCAGTACATTACATAATTATCAAGAGTAAGAGCAGGGTCCGACTACGGACGAAAACAAACGAGAAAAGAAGAACGACGTCCATCCTTGCTATCCCAGGCTGCCGGCCTGGAGCCCATCCTAGATCGATGATGATGAAGAACAAGAAGAAGAAGCAACTCCAAATGAACAATCAACGCGCTCGCGTCCAGTAACCTGTACCTGTAACTGCAACTGGTGTTGTAGTAATCTGTGAGCCACGGGAGACTCAGCAATCTCATTTCCAAAGGTATCAAGACTAGTAAAGCTTAATGGGTGACGCATGGTAAAGTGGTGAGGTTGCAGTAGCGGCTAAGCATATATATATGGTGGCTAACTTACGAGTACAAGAAATAAAGAGGGGGATGATCTATGCATAACGGACGTGAACTACTGATGATCAAATGACTGATCCTGAACACCTACCTACGTCAGACATAACCCCATCGTGTCCTCGATCGGAGAAGGAACTCACGAAAGAGACAATCACGGTTACGCACACAGTTGGCATATTTTAATTAAGTTAACTCCAAGTTATCTAGAACCAGTGTTAAATAAAGCTTCCACGTTGTTACATAACCGCGAGCACGGCTTTCCGAAAATATTTAACCCTACAGGGATGCTCCAACTACTCCATCACAAATTACCACAAGCCGCATAGAAATCCTCAATCATGAAGCTCGTGATCTCGTCGGATTCCCTAGTGGAAAACCTCAACTCTGAGATTACCCAAAGCATCACCGGAATCCCGATGCACAAGATATCTCGTCAAAGGTAAAACTAATCCAGCAAGGCCGACTGACGTGTCGACGATCCCGATAGGAGCCGCGTATCTCGTTCTCAGGACACGACGGATGAGCTAGACGTCGGGATCGCTAAACCTCTGGGTGACCAGAGGGGCGCCGGACATTGCTCAGGTGGGACCAACACTCATGGGGAGCACTAGCCCGGGGGTGGATTAAATTTCCTCAGGTTAATTACTCCCTATGCAGTTCATTAGTTATTAGACAAATGTAGTACCAAAGTTGGGCCTTGCCAGACCAGCTTTAATCTAAAACGAATTATCAAGGGGGTCCCCATAACAACCCCGATCGTTTTAGGAGCGCTCAATATGGAACATAACACCGGTAGCCGAAACTAAGGGTGCAAAGGTGGAACAAAACACCAGGCTAGAAAGGCCGAGCCTTCCACCTTTTACCAAGTATATAGGTCCATTAAATTAAGTAGCATTAACATGGTGATATGACAAGGAACCCATGTTATCACATGGAAGCAACTGCACCTGCAACTAGCAACGCAAACAACAGGGATACGCAAGCGGTAACATAGCCAATCATTGGTTTGCTAGGTCGAACAGGTTGAAGGTTATCATGGCATTGTTGAGAGGCTAATATTCAACATGTGGTAGGCAACGAGACATATTCGAAAGAAGCGATAAAACTAGCATGGCAATTGTAGTAATGGTATGTGGGGAAATAGTCATCTTGCCTGAGATCCCGCTTGGAAGAAGAACAACTCCGTGAAGAAGATGAACCAACGTAGTCGAACGGGTCCTCACATTCTGACACGCTTGCGGAACTCTGTCGAGACGGAGCAAACCGGAAACAAACATCAACACAGATGTTCACCACACGAAGCACAACATGATGCAAACCTACTATGATGCATGATCAGTTCAATGATGCAAGGCATGGCATGGCAATTCACCTCACGCAAACACTACACATTAAGTGAAATCGATGAAACTCCACATTTAATTATTTAGTTCACTCCCGGTTATTTACATGACAATATTAAATTGCTGTTAACATGGCAAGGGGTGAAGCGGTGATTGTTGGGGAACGTCGCATGGGAAACAAAAATTTTCCTACGCGCACGAAGACCTATCATGGTGATGTCCATCTACGAGAGGGGATGAGTGATCTACGTACCCTTGTAGATCGTACAGCAGAAGCGTTAGAGAACGCGGTTGATGTAGTGGAACCTCCTCACGTCCCTCGATCCGCCCCGCGAACAATCCCGCGATCAGTCCCACGATCTAGTACCGAACGGACAGCACCTCCGCGTTCAGCACACGTACAGCTCGACGATGATCTCGGCCTTCTTGATCCAGCAAGAGAGACGGAGAGGTAGAAGAGTTCTCCGGCAGCGTGACGGTGCTCTGGAGGTTGGTGATGATCTTGTCTCAGCAGGGCTCCGCCCGAGCTCCGCAGAAACGCGATCTAGAGGAAAAACTATGGAGGTGTGTGGTCGGGCAGCCGTGAGAAAGTCGTCTCAAATCAGCCCTAATTGCTCCATATATATAGGAGGAGGGAGGGAGACCTTGCCTTGGGGTCCAAGGGACCCTCAAGGGGTCGGCCGAGCCAAGGGGGGGAGGACTCCCCCCCCCAAACCGAGTTGGACTTGGTTTGGTGGGAGGAGTCCCCTTCCCTTCCCACTTCCTCCCTCTTTTTTTTTCTTTTCCTTTGATTTCCTTTTCTTGGCGCATAGGCCCCCTTGGGGCTGTCCCACCAGCCCACTAAGGGCTGGTGTGTCTCCCCAAAGCCTATGGGCTTCCCCGGGGTGGGTTCCCCCCCCCCCCCCGGTGAACTCCCGGAACCCATTCGTCATTCCCGGTACATTCCCGGTAACTCCGAAAACCTTCCGGTAATCAAATGAGGTCATCCTATATATCAATCTTCGTTTCCGGACCATTCCGGAAACCCTCGTGACGTTCGTGATCTCATCCGGGACTCCGAACAACATTCGGTAACCAACCATATAACTCAAATACGCATAAAACAACGTCGAACCTTAAGTGTGCAGACCCTGCGGGTTCGAGAACTATGTAGACATGACCCGAGAGACTCCTCGGTCAATATCCAATAGCGGGACCTGGATGCCCATATTGGATCCTACATATTCTACGAAGATCTTATCGTTTGAACCTCAGTGCCAAGGATTCGTATAATCCCGTATGTCATTCCCTTTGTCCTTCGGTATGTTACTTGCCCGAGATTCGATCGTCAGTATCCGCATACCTATTTCAATCTCGTTTACCGACAAGTCTCTTTACTCGTTCCGTAATACAAGATCCCGCAACTTACACTAAGTTACATTGCTTGCAAGGCTTATGTGTGATGTTGTATTACCGAGTGGGCCCCGAGATACCTCTCCGTCATACGAAGTGACAAATCCCAGTCTTGATCCATACTAACTCAACTAACACCTTCGGAGATACCTGTAGAGCATCTTTATAGTCACCCAGTTACGTTGCGACGTTTGATACACACAAAGCATTCCTCCGGTGTCAGTGAGTTATATGATCTCATGGTCATAGGAATAAATACTTGACACGCAGAAAACAGTAGCAACAAAATGACACGATCAACATGCTACGTCTATTAGTTTGGGTCTAGTCCATCACGTGATTCTCCCAATGACGTGATCCAGTTATCAAGCAACAACACCTTGTTCATAATCAGAAGACACTGACTATCATCCATCAACTGGCTAGCCAACTAGAGGCATGCTAGGGACGGTGTTTTGTCTATGTATCCACACATGTAAATGAGTCTTCATTCAATACAATTATAGCATGGATAATAAACTATCATCTTGATATAGGAATTATAATAATAACTATTCATTTATTATTGCCTCTAGGGCATAATTCCAACAGTGATCCTACATGTTATCCTAGTCGGTTAACACGCGGGACTTTGAGAGTCGCTGCGTCACTAGAAACATGCAACACAAGATATCATGCCATGAATGCGTCATGCATGCAAGTAACAACAACACGGGCAAGAAGAGAAAGAAGCATGAGTCGCCACGGCGAGCGAGAGGGAACCATGGCGGCAAAACGGAAACGATGCCACGGCAACGTTCGTATCCCGATACTCAACGAGATATCGGTGCCAACGAGATGGCAACGTGTGCGGGAACGCTAAATAAAGATGGGGTGATCCCGTTACCGGGTTCCCATGTGTCGGGGCTCAACGAAAGAGGTACACGTGCAACGGGCAACATACGGCGCAAACATACGTTACATCTCATACATCTAAAATACTCGGTTCACGACAATGTCCCATCGGTATACCTTCGAAGCGTGCGAATCGGAGCGGATCGAAACTTTGCGGGGAAGGGGAACATGGGTCGTCGTGGACGTCGAGGTACTCGGGTCTCGTCGACGGTAGTCGTTCGCTTGGCGTTGTGGTGTTGGGGAACGTCGCAAGGGAAACAAAAAATTTCCTACGCGCACGAAGACCTATCATGGTGATGTCCATCTACGAGAGGGGATGAGTGATCTACGTACCCTTGTAGATCGTACGGCAGAAGCGATTAGAGATCGCGGTTGATGTAGTGGAACGTCCTCACGTCCCTCGATCCGCCCCGCGAACAATCCCGCGATCAGTCCCACGATCTAGTACCGAACGGACGGCACCTCCGCGTTCAGCACACGTACAGCTCGACGATGATCTCGGCCTTCTTGATCCAGCAAGAGAGACGGAGAGGTAGAAGAGTTCTCCGGCAGCGTGACGGCGCTCCGGAGGTTAGTGATGATCTCGTCTCAGCAGGGCTCCGCCTGAGCTCCGCAGAAACGCGATCTAGAGGAAAAACTATGGAGGTATGTGGTCGGGCAGCCGTGAGAAAGTCGTCTCAAGTCTGCCCTAAAAGCCCCATATATATAGGAGGAGGGAGGGGGACCTTGCCTTGGGGTCCAAGGGAACCCCAAGGGGTCGGCCGAGCCAGGGGGGAGGACTCTCCCCCCCCCCCCCAAACCGAGTCCTACTTGGTTTGGTGGGAGGGAGTCCTTCCCCCTTCCCACTTCTTCCTCCTTTTTTTTTCTTCCTTTGATTTTTCTTCCTTGGCGCATAGGATTTGGTGGGCTGTCCCACCAGCCCACTAAGGGCTGGTGTGACCCCCACAAATACCTACGGGCTTCCCCGGAGTGGGTTGCCCCCCTCCGGTGAACTCCCGGAACCCATTCGTCATTCCCGGCACATTCCCGGTAACTCCGAAAACCTTCCGGTAATCAAATGAGGTCATCCTATATATCAATCTTCGTTTCCGGACCATTCCGGAAACCCTCGTGACGTCCGTGATCTCATCCGGGACTCCGAACAACATTCGGTAACCAACCATATAACTCAAATACGCATAAAACAACGTCGAACCTTAAGTGTGCAGACCCTGCGGGTTCGAGAACTATGTAGACATGACCCGAGAGACTCCTCGGTCAATATCCAATAGCGGGACCTGGATGCCCATATTGGATCCTACATATTCTACGAAGATCTTATCGTTAGAACCTCAGTGCCAAGGATTCGTATAATCCCGTATGTCATTCCCTTTGTCCTTCGGTATGTTACTTGCCCGAGATTCGATCGTCAGTATCCGCATACCTATTTCAATCTTGTTTACCGGCAAGTCTCTTTACTCGTTCCGTAATACAAGATCCCGCAACTTACACTAAGTTACATTGCTTGCAAGGCTTGTGTGTGATGTTGTATTACCGAGTGGGCCCCGAGATACCTCTCCGTCATACGGAGTGACAAATCCCAGTCTTGATCCATACTAACTCAACTAACACCTTCGGAGATACCGGTAGAGCATCTTTATAGTCACCCAGTTACGTTGCGACGTTTGATACACACAAAGCATTCCTCCGGTGTCAGTGAGTTATATGATCTCATGGTCATAGGAATAAATACTTGACACGCAGAAAACAGTAGCAACAAAATGACACGATCAACATGCTACGTCTATTAGTTTGGGTCTAGTCCATCACGTGATTCTCCCAATGACGTGATCCAGTTATCAAGCAACAACACCTTGTTCATAATCAGAAGACACTGACTATCATCGATCAACTGGCTAGCCAACTAGAGGCATGCTAGGGACGGTGTTTTGTCTATGTATCCACACATGTAAATGAGTCTTCATTCAATACAATTATAGCAGGATAATAAACTATTATCTTGATACAGGAATTATAATAATAACTATACATTTATTATTGCCTCTAGGGCACAATTCCAACAGTCTCCCACTTGCACTAGAGTCAATAATCTAGCCCTCACATCACCATGTGAATTACATTGTAATAAATCTAACACCCATACAGTTCTGGTGTCGATCATGTTTTGGCCGTGGAAGAGGTTTAGTCAGCGGGTCTGCTACATTCAGATCCGTGTGCACTTTGCATATATTTACGTCCTCCTCCTCGACGTAGTCGCGGATGAGGTTGAAGCGTCGTTTGATGTGTCTGGTCTTCTTGTGAAACCTTGGTTCCTTTGCTAAGGCAATGGCACCAGTGTTGTCACAGAACAAGGTTATTGGATCCAGTGCACTTGGCACCACTCCAAGATCCGTTATGAACTGCTTCATCCAGACACCCTCCTTAGCCGCCTCCGAGGCAGCCATGTACTCCGCTTCACATGTAGAATCTGCTACGACGCTTTGCTTGGAACTGCACCAGCTTACTGCATCCCCATTAAGAATAAATACGTATCCGGTTTGCGACTTAGAGTCGTCCGGATCTGTGTCAAAGCTTGCATTGACGTAACCTTTTACGGCGAGCTCTTCGTCACCTCCATACACGAGAAACATCTCCTTAGTCCTTTTCAGGTACTTTAGGATATTCTTGACCGCTGTCCAGTGATCCACTCCTGGATTACTCTGGAACCTGCCTGCCATACTTATGGCCAGGCTAACATCCGGTCTAGTGCACAGCATTGCATACATGATAGAGCCTATGGCTGAAGCATAGGGGACGGAGCGCATATGCTCTCTATCTTCATCAGTTGCTGGGCACTGAGTCTTACTCAATCTCGTACCTTGTAACACTGGCAAGAACCCCTTCTTGGATTGTTCCATTTTGAACCTTTTCAAAACTTTATCAAGGTATGTGCTTTGTGAAAGTCCTATCAGGCATTTTGATCTATCCCTATAGATCTTAATGCCTAGAATGTAAGCAGCTTCTCCTAGGTCCTTCATAGAGAAACTTTTATTCAAGTAACCTTTTATGCTCTCCAAAAGCTCTACGTTGTTTCCAATCAGCAATATGTCATCCACATATAATATTAGAAACGCCACAGAGCTCCCACTCACTTTCTTGTAAATACAAGATTCTCCAACCACTTGTATAAACCCAAATGCTTTGATCACCTCATCAAAGCGTTTGTTCCAACTCCGAGATGCTTGCACCAGTCCATAAATGGATCGCTGGAGCTTGCACACCTTGTCATCATTTTTAGGATCGACAAAACCTTCGGGTTGCATCATATACAACTCTTCCTTAAGGAAACCGTTAAGGAACACCGTTTTGACATCCATCTGCCAAATTTCATAATCGAAAAATGCAGCTATTGCTAACATGATTCTGACGGACTTAAGCATCGCTACGGGAGAGAAAGTCTCATCGTAGTCAATTCCTGGAACTTGTGAAAAACCCTTTGCCACAAGTCGAGCTTTATAAACGGTCACATTACCGTCAGCGTCCGTCTTCTTCTTAAAGATCCATTTGTTCTGAATAGCCTTGCGGCCCTCAGGTAGTATCTCCAAAGTCCATACTTTGTTCTCATACATGGATCCTATCTCGGATTTCATGGCTTCTAGCCATTTGTTGGAATCTGGGCCCACCATTGCTTCTTCATAATTTGCAGGTTCATTGTTGTCTAACAACATGATTGTCAAGACGGGATTACCGTACCACTCTGGAGCAGCGCGTGATCTCGTCGACCTGCGTGGTTCAACAGAAACTTGAACTGGAGTTTCATGATCACCATCATTAACTTCCTCCTCAACCGGCGTCGCAATCACAGGGGTTTCCCCCTGCCCTGCGCCACCATCCAGAGGGATGAGAGGTTCGACAACCTCGTCAAGTTCTATCTTCCTCCCACTCAATTCTCTCGAGAGAAACTCCTTCTCGAGAAAAGTTCCGTTTTTAGCAACAAACACTTTGCCCTCGGATTTGAGATAGAAGGTGTACCCAACTGTCTCTTTTGGGTAACCTATGAAGACGCATTTTTCCGCTTTGGGTTCCAGCTTTTCAGGCTGAAGCTTTTTGACATAAGCATCACATCCCCAAACTTTAAGAAACGACAACTTTGGCCTTTTGCCATACCACAGTTCGTATGGTGTCGTCTCAACGGATTTCGATGGTGCCCTATTTAAAGTGAATGCAGCTGTTTCTAATGCATAACCCCAAAACGATAACGGCAAATCAGTAAGAGACATCATAGATCGCACCATTTCTAATAAAGTACGATTACGACGTTCGGACACACCATTACGCTGTGGTGTTCCAGGCGGTGTTAACTGCGAAACAATTCCACATTGTCTTAAGTGAGTACCAAACTCGAAACTCAGATATTCACCCCCACGATCAGACCGTAGGAACTTGATCTTCTTGTTACGATGATTTTCTACTTCACTCTGAAATTGCTTGAACTTTTCAAATGTTTCAGACTTGTGCTTCATTAAGTAGACATAACCATATCTGCTCAAATCGTCAGTGAAGGTGAGAAAATAACGATATCCGCCGCGTGCCTCCACGCTCATTGGACCACACACATCGGTATGTATGATTTCCAATAAGTCACTTGCACGCTCCATTGTTCCGGAGAACGGAGTTTTAGTCATCTTGCCCATGAGGCATGGTTCGCACGTGTCAAGTGAATCAAAGTCAAGTGACTCCAAAAGTCCATCGGCATGGAGTTTCTTCATGCGCTTTACACCAATATGACCCAAGCGGCAGTGCCACAAAAATATGGCGCTATCATTGTTTACTCTAACTCTTTTGGTCTCAATGTTATGTATATGCGTATCGCTATCGAGATTCAATATGAACAATCCTCTCACATTCGGTGCATGACCATAAAAGATGTTACTCATAGAAATTGAACAACCATTATTCTCAGACTTAAAAGAGTAACCGTCTCGCAATAAACAAGATCCAGATATAATGTTCATGCTCAACGCAGGCACTAAATAACAATGATTTAAGTTCATCACTAATCCCGATGGTAGTTGAAGTGACACGGTGCCGACGGCGATTGCATCAACCTTGGAACCGTTTCCTACGCGCATCGTCACTTCGTCTTTCGCCAGCCTCCGTCTATTCCGCAGTTCCTGTTTCGAGTTGCAAATGTGAGCAACAGAACCGGTATCGAATACCCAGGCACTACTACGAGAGCCGGTTAAGTACACATCAATAACATGTATATCAAATATACCTGATTTTTCTTTGCCCGCCTTCTTATCTGCCAGATACTTGGGGCAGTTGCTCTTCCAGTGACCCATACCCTTGCAATAGAAGCACTCTGTTTCAGGCTTAGGTCCAGCCTTGGGTTTCTTCGGCGGATTGGCAACAGGCTTGCCGCTCTTCTTCGAATTGCCCTTCTTGCCTTTGTCGTTTCTCTTGAAACTAGTGGTCTTGCTCACCATCAACACTTGATGCTCTTTACGGAGTTCAGACTCTGCGACTTTTAGCATCGCAAACAACTCGCCGGGAGACTTGTTCATCCCTTGCATGTTGTAGTTCAACACAAAGCCTTTATAGCTTGGCGGCAGTGATTGGAGGATTCTGTCAGTGATAGCTTCTTGCGGGAGTTCAATCCCTAGTTCAGCTAGACGGTTTGAGTACCCAGACATCTTGAGCACATGTTCACTGACAGACGAGCTTTCCTCCATCTTGCAGGCATAGAATTTATCGGAGGTCTCATACCTCTCGATCCGGGCGTTCTTCTGAAAGATAAACTTCAACTCCTGGAACATCTCAAATGCTGCATGACGCTCAAAGCGACGTTGAAGTCCCGGCTCTAAGCCATACAAGACTGCACATTGAACTACTGAGTAGTCCTCCTTACGTGCTAGCCAAGCGTTCTTAACATCCTGATCAGCCGTAGCGGGTGGTTCATCTCCTAGCGCAGCATTAAGGACATAATCCTTCTTTCCAGCTTGTAAGATTAGCCTAAGTTTACGAGCCCAGTCTACAAAGTTGCTTCCATCATCTTTCAACTTAGCTTTCTCTAGGAACGTATTAAAATTGAGGATGACACTTGCGTGAGCCATGATCTACAACACAAATATATTCAAAGTGGACTTTAGACTATGTTCAAGATAATTAGAGTTCAACTTAATCAAATTATATGCTAAACTCCCACTCAAAAAGTACATCTCTCTAGTCATTTGAGTGGTTCATGATCCACTTACACTATCCCAAGTCCGATCATCACGTGAGTCGAGAGTAGTTTCAGTGGTAAGCATCCCTATGCTAATCATATCAACTATATGATTCATGATCGACCTTTCGGTCTCATGTGTTCCGAGGCCATGTCTGCACATGCTAGGCTCGTCAAGCTTAACCCGAGTGTTCCGCGTGCGCAACTGTTTTGCACCCGTTGTATGTGAACGTTGAGTCTATCACACCCGATCATCACGTGGTGTCTCGAAACGACGAACTGTAGCAACGGTGCACAGTCGGGGAGAACACAATTTCGTCTTGAAATTTTAGTGAGAGATCACCTCATAATGCTACCGTCGTTCTAAGCAAAACAAGGTGCATAAAAGGATTAACATCACATGCAATTCATAAGTGACATGATATGGCCATCATTACGTGCTTCTTGATCTCCATCAGCAAAGCACCGGCACGATCTTCTTGTCACCGGCGCCACACCATGATCTCCATCATCATGATCTCCATCAACGTGTCGCCATCGGGGTTGTCGTGCTACTTATGCTATCACTACTAAAGCTACATCCTAGCAAAATAGTAAACGCATCTGCAAGCACATATGTTAGTATAAAGACAACCCTATGGCTCCTGCCGGTTGTCGTACCATCGACATGCAAGTCGATATTTCTATTACAACATGATCATCTCATACATCCAATATATCACATCACATCGTTTGGCCATATCACATCACAATCATACCCTGCAAAAACAAGTTAGACGTCCTCTAATTTTGTTGTTGCATGTTTTACGTGGTGACCAAGGGTATCTAGTAGGATCGCATCTTACTTACGCAAACACCACAACGGAGATATATGAGTTGCTATTTAACCTCATCCAAGGACCTCCTCGGTCAAATCCGATTCAACTAAAGTTGGAGAAACCGTCACTTGCCAGTCATCTTTGAGCAAAGGGGGTTACTCGTAACGATGAAACCAGTCTCTCGTAAGCGTACGAGTAATGTCGGTCCAAGCCGCTTCAATCCAACAATACCGCGGAATCAAGAAAAGACTAAGGAGGGCAGCAAGACGCACATCACCGCCCACAAAACCTTTTGTGTTCTACTCGAGAAGACATCTACGCATGAACCTAGCTCATGATGCCACTGTTGGGGAACGTCGCAAGGGAAACAAAAATTTTCCTACGCGCACGAAGACCTATCATGGTGATGTCCATCTACGAGAGGGGATGAGTGATCTACGTACCCTTGTAGATCGTACAGCAGAAGCGATTAGAGATCGCGGTTGATGTAGTGGAACGTCCTCACGTCCCTCGATCCGCCCCGCGAACAATCCCGCGATCAGTCCCACGATCTAGTACCGAACGGACGGCACATCCGCGTTCAGCACACGTACAGCTCGACGATGATCTCGGCCTTCTTGATCCAGCAAGAGAGACGGAGAGGTAGAAGAGTTCTCCGGCAGCGTGACGGCGCTCCGGAGGTTGGTGATGATCTCGTCTCAGCAGGGCTCCGCCCGAGCTCCGCAGAAACGCGATCTAGAGGAAAAACTATGGAGGTATGTGGTCGGGCAGCCGTGAGAAAGTCGTCTCAAATCTGCCCTAAAAGCCTAATATATATAGGAGGAGGGAGGGGGACCTTGCCTTGGGGTCCAAGGGAACCCCAAGGGGTCGGCCGAGCCAGGGGGGAGGACTCTCCCCCCCCAAACCGAGTCCTACTTGGTTTGGTGGGAGGGAGTCCTTCCCCCTTCCCACTTCTTCCTCCTTTTTTTTTCTTCCTTTGATTTTTCTTCCTTGGCGCATAGGATTTGGTGGGCTGTCCCACCAGCCCACTAAGGGCTGGTGTGACCCCCACAAATACCTATGGGCTTCCCCGGAGTGGGTTGCCCCCCTCCGGTGAACTCCCGGAACCCATTCGTCATTCCCGGCACATTCCCGGTAACTCCGAAAACCTTCCGGTAATCAAATGAGGTCATCCTATATATCAATCTTCGTTTCCGGACCATTCCGGAAACCCTCGTGACGTCCATGATCTCATCCGGGACTCCGAACAACATTCGGTAACCAACCATATAACTCAAATACGCATAAAACAACGTCGAACCTTAAGTGTGCAGACCCTGCGGGTTCGAGAACTATGTAGACATGACCCGAGAGACTCCTCGGTCAATATCCAATAGCGGGACCTGGATGCCCATATTGGATCCTACATATTCTACGAAGATCTTATCGTTAGAACCTCAGTGCCAAGGATTCGTATAATCCCGTATGTCATTCCCTTTGTCCTTCGGTATGTTACTTGCCCGAGATTCGATCGTCAGTATCCGCATACCTATTTCAATCTTGTTTACCGGCAAGTCTCTTTACTCGTTCCGTAATACAAGATCCCGCAACTTACACTAAGTTACATTGCTTGCAAGGCTTGTGTGTGATGTTGTATTACCGAGTGGGCCCCGAGATACCTCTCCGTCATACGGAGTGACAAATCCCAGTCTTGATCCATACTAACTCAACTAACACTTTCGGAGATACCTGTAGAGCATCTTTATAGTCACCCAGTTACGTTGCGACGTTTGATACACACAAAGCATTCCTCCGGTGTCAGTGAGTTATATGATCTCATGGTCATAGGAATAAATACTTGACACGCAGAAAACAGTAGCAACAAAATGACACGATCAACATGCTACGTCTATTAGTTTGGGTCTAGTCCATCACGTGATTCTCCCAATGACGTGATCCAGTTATCAAGCAACAACACCTTGTTCATAATCAGAAGACACTGACTATCATCGATCAACTGGCTAGCCAACTAGAGGCATGCTAGGGACGGTGTTTTGTCTATGTATCCACACATGTAAATGAGTCTTCATTCAATACAATTATAGCATGGATAATAAACTATTATCTTGATACAGGAATTATAATAATAACTATACATTTATTATTGCCTCTAGGGCACAATTCCAACATGTGGTTCACGGGTCTTCGGCGTCGGTAGTCGAACACGTTTCTGGGGGTCGTTGAGGACGTAGTTGTACACGGCGATCTTGTCGATTCCACGGCGTCGGGGATGGCGCACGCGGTGACGGCAGGCGACACAACAGCAACGATTGTCGGCGACGGCAGCAAGCAAGCAACATAGCAACGGCAACGACATGCAGGCCATCAGCAATCAGCGCTAGCAGCTAGCTAGCACAAGCTACAGCAAACATCTACAGCAAGCATCAGCTTCGGCAGCAGCTACTAGCCTAGCAGCAAACAACTTCCTAGCATCTATCTAGCGACAGCAAGCAACAATCTACAGCAGCTAGCATAGCAACTAGGAGGCAGCAGGAACAACAGCACTAGCAGGCAAGCACGACAGCGTGCAGCAGCAATGGGCAAGCAAAAAACGGTAGCAAACATAGCAGCATGAACAGCAACAATAATAGGCAAGCAACAGCGGCAACATCTAACTCGGCATGCAGCCTAGCAACTACAGGCAACAGCAAGCAATAAGATAACATCAGCTTCGGCACAGCAACAACAATAGGCAATGCAAGGCAGCGCAGCAACAGGGCGGCAGCAGCTAGCTACAGCACGCAGCAGCTACAGGGCCAGCCTAGCAACTAACAACAGGCAAGCACACGGCAGCAGGCGGCTTGGCAGGGGAGAGCACGGGGCGGAGGAGATCGGGGCCTGGAGGGCTGCTGGCGCGCGGCTAACGTCTCGCGGGGCGACGCCGGCGGAGGGCCTCGGCCAGGGCGACGATGGCAGGACGGCGGCCTGCATGGGCTTGGCGGCCAAGGTGGCAGGGGAGAGGGCACAGACGGTGAGGGGCGCAGGCACAGCTTCGGCAGCGCAGCAAGCCGGCCATGCCCTGGCATCAGGCAACAGCGGGAGCTAGCGGCAGGCACGCGAGCTCGAGGCGGCGCGGCACCGGCGAGCGGACAATGACCAGCGAGGTTGAGGGCGGCCGCGGCACGGGACGAGGGCCGCGACGCAGGGGAGACGGCGAGACCGAGGAGCAGGGAGGCGGAGGAGGTCGGGGGCAAGCCACGGTGGGGCGAGGGAGGCTGCGGCAGCTGGAGGTCGAGAGGGGGAGGTGCGCTGCGGGGTGGAAGAAGGGGGAAGGAACGGGGGAAGAACAGAGGGGATCGGGCTGAGGGAGCAACGGCGCAGGGGAGGAAGACGCTGAGGGGATCAGGATCGGGTTGTGCTAGGGCAGGCAGGCACGGCCCACGCGGGCCTTGGGCCAGCTCGGCAGCACTAGGCTGGGCTCCTCCCACTTCTTCGGTTTTTTTAAAAAAGAAAAACTCTCAAAGCGAAAAGAATTAAACGAAATTAAAATAATAAAAAAAATGCTTTTGGGCTCTTTGAAAAATAAACCCCAACTATAAAAATAGCTTGGGCATCTTTTAAACGAATAAAAAAATAAAACCTTTTGAAAGAATAAAATAAAATCCCTTTTTACAAAAGAATAAAATAAAAACCTCTTTTAAAGGAGAAAAGAAAATGAGACTGTTTTTTTAAATAAAGAAAAGGGAAAAAATAAGGAAACCCAAGGGTTGCCCCCACATTTAACAAAGAATTTTAAAAGTAGACGAACTTGTTTTTTAAAAGGGGTTAAACCGAAATCTTTAGCAAAACCACAAAATGAAATAAGAGGGGAGAGAAGGTTTTAGGTCCGTGGTGCAACGGGGTTTTGAGGTGGCTCTCACGCACCCACTCTCATCACTCCAACAAAATAACGCCACTCACAAAGCACTAACACCCAACAACACGGAGCAACAAGCAACACCGACAAAACACAGTTGACATGATGCCATGCATGATGCGATGATGCAAACTAAATGAAGAGGCCACAAAATAAAGTAACCACATGTCAGAAACGGAAATAAAGGGGAATCTTCTGGGGCGTCGGCATCGGGTTGTCACACACGCGCTGCAAAATGCAGCTCACGTGAGCATACGCGTGTCTGGGGCGCGTGCGAGCAGCCAACCACTATACAATATTTTAAACGTGATTTTTTTTCATTCGAGCAACATAGCATAGTTGAATTGCATGACGTAGTTTAAAATCATCCAACAAAGATCGTGATAAATATAAAGTTCACACAAAAACAAATGGCATATGAACAATCATGCGTCATCTTCTTCCTCCTCTTCTTCGTCCGAGTCTCCGCCCGAGGACTAAGAGGATTCGTCGTCTTCATTGTGAGCCATGCGTCCATCCATGGGACCATCTCCAAAGGTATCATGCGAAGCTGTGTCCCGCATACCCGAAGCCATGCGGGCACCCATGTCACCCGGAGGAGCTCCCATGCCTACCATGATAGCTCTGAAGCCACACACGTCTCCCGTAGATGCTCTCGTGCCTCCCATGATAGCTCTGAAGCCACCAATGCCTCCCATAGATGCTCTCATGCCTTCCATGGTTGCTCCGAAGCCACCAATGCCTCCCGTAGATGCACCCATGTCTTCCATGGTTGCCCCGAAGCCACCCATGCCTCTCATGCTGTCCATGGTAGCTCCGAAGCCACACATGCCTCCCATGCTTGTTCCTGATCCTCCCATGGTAGCTCCCATGCCTACGAAGTCTCACATGCCCATGGATCTTTTTTGGACCAATACTTCATGATGGGAAAGATTGATGAACTCTTTTGCCTATCATCGAAGGTAGATGTGTCCATGAAGAACAAGTGTTTCTTCCATTCCAATAATCTAGCTCGCTCCTCCATGATCAATTTCTTCTCCTCCAATGCCACCTTCCTCTCCTCAGCCCCCACCCTCCTCTCCTCAGCCGCCAACCTCCTCTCCTCGGTCGTTGCATCTTGGCTCCTTGCCATCCTCCGCACCTCGGTTGCTTCCTTTCTTGCTTCTAAAAGAGCATACATAGCATTCGGTAATTCATCATCTCCTCTCCTTTTCTTCCTTTCTTTTGCTTCTTTCTAACTTCCATTTAGTCTTTTTAGCTCGGAGTAGGCAACCGAGTTTGGTGTAGGGATCCTCTTGCCATCATCACTTGACGCCTCCTCATCATCATCCAAATCAATAGTTGCCTTGCTTTTCTTGCTCTCCTCTTGGTCATCACGGGCCTTCCACTTCTCTACATCTTTTAACACTTCGTAGCAATGGGGAAACACAAATGCTCTCCCTTTCTTGACCTTGCCTTTCTTGGTCTTCTTCTCTTCTCCTCAAAATAAGTTTTGTGCAATATTAAGCTACAAACAAGAGAACAAGTTAGCATTTGGAACACCAAAGAAGAAGCATGAACATGGAACGTAAAGAAATTTCACTTACCCTATCTCTATCATTAGTGTCACTTGGGTTTATCGTGTCAACCGACTTCATTGCCGCCACCCACCTTTGACAATCTTTGTTGATTGTCGATCACCGGGACTGAAGAGATCTATTGGTTCGCTCAATCCCACTATTGTTTCTCTCATCAAAGTACTCCTTCATCCGGTCCCAATATGTATCTCTACTTTGGTCCCCTCCTTTGTTGCATCCATAGACACAACCAACCATGTATTGCATAGCAAGATATCTTCGTCGGTGGTGTAGTTGCCCGCTCTACCTTTTGGTGCCTCGACGATACCCTCACCGTCTTCATCCATCTCATCATCTCCATGCATTTCATTGGTTTGAGACCAATGAGAATTGTTCGAGCCGACACCCATAGTTGACATATATGTCTCATTATCGAAACTGCAAAGCATGTAGAATAAAACTAAGCTCCCATTTTTATGTAAAAAACTACAACAAAAAAGGGAGAAATCATACATTGTGGACACTTCATCAAGCACCTTGTCCGCGGTGGACGCCGACGCAACAAATTGCGAGCTCTCCGGCGCTTCTTCAGTCGGCGGAGCCACGGCCAGACGCCATGCAAGTTTCTTCTTCGGTCACTTATTATTACTAGCGTCGGCGTCGTCTGTTGCCCTCTTCTTTTAGGACGTCATCTTCACCGTTGTGGTCGTCGCATTCGATCTCTTGACGGGGGACCGTGGCTTGACGACGAGCGGCGGCGCGACGGCATCCAGCGGGGTCGATCGTGGCGCCATGAACAAGCTCAGCGGGGTCGATCGCGGCTTGGAGGATCGGCGTTGACGACGGTGATGCTCAGCCCCATGCTAGGATTTGCGGCGACGGGGAAGGGTCGCAGGTGTAGGGAGGGGTGAGGGGATGTCGCCGGCGCACTCCATCGGTCGATTTCTCCGACGACGGTGCACAGGCGGGGCGGGAGAAATTGTTATGTTGCGCGTGCGAGAACCGACATCCAAAATAACTAACGCACAATGACATTTTGCTCCACGCGAGAACGGACTTCCAAAATAACTAGCGCACGATGACATTTTGCTCCACGCGGCTTGGAGGATCGGCGTTGACGACGGTGATGCTCAGCCCCATGCTAGGATTTGCGGCGACGGGGAAGGGTCGCAGGTGTAGGGAGGGGTGAGGGGATGTCGCCGGCGCACTCCATCGGTCGATTTCTCCGACGACGGTGCACAGGCGGGGCGGGAGAAATTGTTATGTTGCGCGTGCGAGAACCGACATCCAAAATAACTAACGCACGATGACATTTTGCTCCACGCGAGAACGGACTTCCAAAATAACTAGCGCACGATGACATTTTGCTCCACGCACGCAACAGATTTTCCAGCGGGCGACTTAAAACGCTATCTTTTCGGTGCGCCGCTTAGATAGCGCAGCTTGGAGTTGCTCTAAGAAACTAAATTATCTGTTATGCTACTCGTGCTCATAATGCTAAGAAAAATTATGCCACCACAAAAAAAGAGTTAATTGTTGTTTTTCTTGTGATAAGTTTATTTAAAGCCTATATTTTTAATTCTAATGATTGTTTGCACGAATGATGGCTGCTCATGGTCAGCGTGACAATGGACGTCTGGAATTATTAGCCACATTGACAAGAAAGAAAACATTACTATCTGCAGTGCATACCCCTCAAAGAAAAAAAATCTACAGTGCACTGGATCCACTGATCATGCCATTTGCATCCCAGGTCTAATCTACTGAACCCAAACCCAGATGTTGCAATTTACAACTAGGAGCGCAGCACGGTGGGATCTTGGATGGCCCCAATGTCTGAATTTGTACAACACTAAATTACAAAACAATCCTACCTAAGAATTGTTTTCTTCTACAATCGATGTCAGAATTTGAAGTCCTTGGGGCGCTGCTGCCTCTTCCTGGCTTTCTGAGCGCTCTGGATGCTTAAAATCAGAGAGTTGCCTGTATCGCACGTATTGTCGTAGCCCATCAGCTTTACACTAAGATCCTTACATAGCAACTCTAACCTACCTCGATCATCGTCGCCTGCCAGTTGCAGCTGACTGGCCTGCTCTCGAGAGACGGCGGCATATAAGTGGAAGGCTTTCTGGTGAGCCTCCTTCTCGGCTGCAGACTCCTGATTCTTTTGGTCCCCTTCCAAACGGGGATTCTCAAGTGTAATCCTGAGCAAGCCCATAGACTGTGGATCATCGGGTGTCATAGAGGAGAACACGAATGAGAATCTACTGAATTGAAGATCTGGCTCCGTGAAAAGATCTTCAAGGATGCCATCAGGAGGTCTAAGGCTTTTCTGCAGAGCATACTTCTTATGATCAGAATCCACTCTGCTTTCTGAAGCCCGGAGAATTCTGGAAGCTTCTCTTAGTCCACTCAATAAGGCGCCATGCATCGTTGCAGGGTATGCACGGTTCGTTGCTTCTCCGGCAAAGAAGAGCCGGTCTTCACTGACACTCTCAGCAAGAATGTCATAGTCCGTTCCAGAGGACCCAACTCTGATGTGAGAGTATGAACCGCAACAAAGAGGATCACTACCCCATCTTGTACAAGCTGATTGAATGGGGTCAGGCACAGTAATGCCTTTTGGGCCATAGATACCTGCAAAAAAATCATGAATATCATTCCAGTGCTTATTATAAAAAGTAAAACAAAGCAAATATTTCAAGAAAGAATTTGCATGTATCCCCCTAATAAGCTCCTATTGCATAACCCCTGTTATTGTTATCATATCATTAAGCATCCATTTGATAAGCTAATCCAGAAATGACCAATGCAAGCATCTGTGCTTATAGGTAGCTAGATACTCCCCCACAACTCACAAACAACCATATAAGCATAAATGCTTAAGGACCAATTCTTAACTTTTCACATATTGTCTGCCCACGTGTCGTGCCAAAACAAATGTTAAGCACCTATACCTAGGAGCATTGAAGATGCTGTAATTGGAAACTCCCCTAACAGGAAGCAGGTAATGGCTCCTAACAAATGACATCCATACTCTAGACAATTGATTGCACCTCCTAATAAGTCCAAAAAAATTGTTTTATTACTATATAAATCACAATTCAAATCAAGACAAAAACGACATTTCAATGGAACGGTGTGGTGACAATGATTACAACATAATCACACGCACTACTTGTTCTACTCCCTCCGTTCCTAAATATAAGGCTCTTTAGAGATTTTAATGCGGACTACATACGGAGCAAAATGAGTGAATCTACAATCTAAGATACGTCTATATACATCCGTATGTAGCCTGTATTGAAATCTCTAAAAGGACTTATATTTACAAACGGAGGGAGTACTGTTTAATCCTGGTCTTAAATCACCACCTATCCCACCAAGGAATAGAGTGTGAAGCAGGTATACAGCATTCATGTGTTTCAAAACTAATTTTTCATACGGATTAACAAAATATACACATCATTTTGAAGCTTCCACTCAAAATTATCTTGCCTCTCTCTTGCTCATCGCACTTTGTTTAGTGTTTACTCAAACACAAGTGCAATGAGCAACACGCATTCATGTATTTTTTGAAATGGCTTTCCGCATATTGTTACAAATAGATGATCTAACTCCCAACGTTCATCGAAGATTTTTACTAAACTTATGATAACACCATGACCATGGTTGTTAATTTTAGTGGTGATTACCTCGAAGAATGCCAAGTACCCGATGAAGTGTGACAACAGGATCAACCTTTTCAAACTCCAAAGCAGCCTCTCCCGCCACAAGTGCAACAAGTACTGCGCCACCAGAGACAGTATGGTAGCTGTAGAAGAGAAAGAATTCCCCACGCTTGCTGGTCTCCTTATTCAAACACCCAAATGTGTCGATTTCCTCATCCCAAAATACAGATGGGAACACCATAGCCACTTTGTTCAACAAACCGAACCCCAACCTCTGGATCGCTCCAAGCTTGTTTTCAGGTAACTGTGGGTCAAACACAATGCTCCCACTCTTGAGCACACCAAGCGGAACAGTGCAGAGCGCCATGTCCGCCTGAAAAACCTGCCCTCCTTCCACCGTGATGCTCACGCCATCTACTCCATGTTCAATACGCTTCACCGTCTTCTCATACAACACTGGTACACCATCACATAACGCGTGTACGAGCCTCGAATTCCCTCCAGCCAAGAAGCAATGATCTCCACCCATCTCAAACTGGTCGTCCTGGTCCCAGTACGCCAGAGAGAGCTCCGATAAGCAACCAGCATTGGAGAACTCAAGGTTTGCCAGATGCCAGTCCAGAACCTCCCTCTCTTCCTCGCTTTTGGCCGCATTGTACAACCTTCTCAGCCTTTCGATCGCTTCCCCTAGCGAGATCCCCTCTGCGGCTTCCTTGAGAGACTCCCGCAGCCTAGTGGCGTGGTCAAGAAGCGTATTGAACACCAAATCGATACTTCTATCTAGTCTGGTGCCCACGGTCCGGCCGTCAGTGTGGTACAGTGGGCAGCGGTCACGCACCTTGTGGAGAGGAATCCCGAGCTGGCGGGCGAGCACGCCTAGCGGGTTGGCGTGGATGCCAGTGATGACGCTCCCGCCAAGCTCAACGGCGGCCTGCCCCCCGCCTAGGCGGGAGGTGTAAACGCGGCCGCCAGGGCGGGCGCGGCCCTCCAGGACGAGCACGCGGAGGCCGAATCGAAGAAGCTGCCGCGCGGCAGCGAGCCCGGCGAGGCCAGCACCGATGACGAGGACCGAAGCGGCTGGGACATGGAGCGCGTCGGCGGGAGGGGATGCGGGGAAGGTAGCCGAGACACCGAAGTTGATGTGGCCCTCTCGGGTGAGGAAGCCGTGCGCGGCGGCGACTAGGTGGTCGTAGCTCGAGGCCACGGTCTCGAGCACACGCGCGCGGGGGAGCGGCACCCGCGGGTCGGCGCGCCAGGAGGCGAGGATGTGGTTGCGGACGACGATGTAGTCGTTGGGGGCGGCGGCGTCGGGGTCCGCGAGGATGGCCTCCTCGGCGGGGAGTAGGGCGTCGATGGGGAAGCCCAGGGAGAGCGCAATGAGCGCCTCTGTCTCCGTCTCGCGCTGGCGCTCCTCCGGGGAGAGGCGGCGCAGGCGCCGGATGCGCCGCGACGGGGAGTTCCCAAGGTAAGCCTGCAGCTCGGTGTCGACCAGCGACTCGTCGTACGAACCCGGACGCGCCGACGCCGCACGGCGCGGGCGGCCCGGCGGCGGCGGCGGCGGCGGCGACGGCGACATCGCCGGGAAGGGTCGTGTGGGGGGTTGGGGTTTGGGATTGCTCGGCTCCGCCAGTTTGGGCTTTCGGGGGAGAAGGTGGGTGGGAATTGGGGGAAAATGACTTTATTGCGTTTCACTGACAGGCAGGCCCAGCCGTCGCAATAACCCAAGAGGGCCAAGGTGCGCGTGCGGGCTTAAGCCGAAAGAGGAGGATGACGTGGGCCGGCGGCCTGCTGTCAGTTTAAGGGTGGTTCATATTCTGTGAGGTGAGTAAAAGGAGGTTGACTTTCCTGTAAAGTTGCCTTCATGTCATGTGTCCCCACCGTTCGGTTATACGAGAATGGAGTCCTGACGTGGGAAGAGAAAAAGACGGAACACGGAAGCGGCAGCGTGTCATCGGTGTACGTTAAGGGCCTGTTTGAGACTACTCCACTTCAAAAAATTCAGCTTCACTCCATCAACTTTATTTTAGAGCAGTTTCATCAAGGAGTTGTAGCTCTACCTTGAAGCAGTTTTATACTGTTTGGCTTGCAGCTAGCTCCAACTTTAAAAACAGTAGTATTTGATGGAAATAGTTTATTCTGCCCTTATTTTTTATGCGTAATGTTTTGACGGCCCAATATTTATGCGCCTTGAGATATTTTTTAAAGTCTTGTAGATCTATCATAAAATTTAAGTGAACTATAAATGGCAACTATAAAAAGATGGCATAAGATTTAAGTGAACTATTGTAAAATGATGTGAACTATTGCGATACATAATTAAAAAGATCAACATGAATGTCCAACGATACAATTGTTCTACTCCCTCGAAGAAAAAAAAATGCAAATAAAACCCGAACCATCTTGAACAGTAGAAATCTAGTTCCAACCATCGGCAATAGCGGTGGCTAACTCATTACGGAATGTATCCATAGTCGGAGCATCCGGTTCCGTTGTAGATCTATCAGAGGCAGCAACAAATTTGTTATACCTGTTCGGTATTGTAGGCACATAATGAGGATCACGGTCGAACCGAGAAAAGTCCAAGTCTTCGCTGTTATGCTCACGAATAAAGTTGTGAAGGACCATAGTAGCAACAACGATCATTTTTTGCTTGAACATCGGGTACGGTCGCATCATATACAAAATCTGCCACTTCATTTTTAGCACTCCAAATGATCGCTCAATGACATTGCGGATAGATGAATGGACTCGGTTGAATTTTTCCGTTGGAGTTTTTGGCTCCATACCTCTACGCCATTCTGGCATATGATACTTCTCACCCTTATAAGGAGCTAGGTATCCCGGACGATTGGGATATCCCGCATCAACAACATAATATTTGCCTATAAAAGAAGGAAATGATATCATCTATTTCTTGTACAAACATTTGATATTTAAACAATTAGTGAATTGTATGATCATATGCTAAAATGTTACCTTTTGGAGGGTGTGGGAAGAACCTTTCATCAACACTTATTGCATTGTATAACACACTAGTGTCATCCATAGCTCCTGGTTGCCCCCACACACATAAGTGAATAGCATGTCAAAGTCACAAATTGGAAGAACATTTTGAGTCGGTATCCCTGATTTCCCAATTGCAGCTCAGCTCGGGCTCGCCCCTTCCTTTCTGGTCGTTCCCCTCTGCTCTCTTCTCCCCTCCCCCTCCACCTGGATCCGGTAACTGCGGTTGTGACGGTCAGCGCGGCAGTGAGGCAAAGGAGCGGCGTTGCCGGCGGGTACGAAGGGAGTGAGGACCCGCGCATCATCGTCGCACTCCATGGCCACCGACGACCGAGAGCTCAGGTTCGTGTTATAGATGTGTTGCTTCTTCGCGGAAATGGGTTCATTCAAGATGAGAGAGGGTGGAGGACCTATGGTGTGTGTGGATCTGGCTCATCGGAGTTGCCTTGTAGGAGGGGTGGTAGTGATGATTGGGGTTGGGGTTGAGCTCGTCAAGGATCTCGCGCCCGCAGTGGCTTCATGACAAAAATTCGGCGTCCACCGGGTGTTGCAGCATCTACTAGAACTCCATGTTTAGAGGGTGGGGGGACTGGTCTGGTGGTGGTCGTTAGAGTTTTCACATAGAAAGTTGTAGCTAAAGTTTTAGGAACCCTAAGGAACTTGTAGTCATTATGATCATGTTGTTGGTGTTCTTGAGGAGTGAAATGGAACCAATAGTGGCAATGCAGCATAACTCATACATTTTAGTCAAAATTTTGGTTAGCCTGAATTTTGTGTTTTTTTGTTAGCTTGAATTTTTAGCGTGTACTTGTAGACTTCTTGTTTTGCTATCTTCACGTACATTTATCACATTTCCCATTAAATACACATTAATTTTTTTGTTGCAATAGTCATGTTAAATTTGGTTTGTTATTGAGTCTGAGTTAAATAGTCATGTTGCAATAGTCATGCTTATTCAGATTAAGTGAAATTAGTGGAGTAACTCTTATAAGGATGTAGTGTAGGTGTTAGAACTATGTTTTTTGTGCTGCAATAGGATTTTTTTTCAATTTTAGTGTTTTTATAACTTTGTTTCTGTTCTTTCTTCTGTATTGCAGAATGGACGACGACGAATGTCCTGCTGCTGATGGGTCATTCTCAACACGTTTATCACCATCCGCTTGCGCCAGATTGCGGATCTTCAGTCAAAAAAAGGAAGCTATATGCAAAGGCAGCTTTGGATCCATCTTGAATATCAACTCTTTTTATGTACCCGTCAATCTGCTGGATTGGGTAGTCATGAAAATTGATCCAGAGAAGGCGTTGCTTAGGTATGCAACTCAAACAGATCCCTCTTGAATATCATATTTTCCTACCTTTTGTTGCAATAGGTTTTGTTTCTTATAGGCTTAGTTGTTTTATCTACTTGCTGCAGTCACAAAAGGAACTCCATATTGTTTACAAAGGACATGGTGTGAAAAAAAATCAATGTACCTTCTGGGTCAAGGTCATTGGAGTTGTTGAAGAGGAATGAGCCACACATGTTGCGTGAACCCTATCGAGTAGGGTTGAGGGCCCCAACGAGGCGCACTATCGAAGTGCTTAAGGGTGCAGATGTTCTTGAGGTTGTTACTATAAACAGGACCTGGGTACTATTGTGTATTGCTCTCGTGCTATGTCCTGGTACTGGCAACATGGTTCCTCTAGAGTATCTTGCGAGCTTGGTTGACATGGACAAGATCAATGAGTTTTCTTGGGATGAGCATTTCTTGGTTGCCGCACTGAATGAGGTCAAGAAGTATTAAAAGAAGAGGAATGAAGGGAAAACTGCCTTCTGGATTGACGGTTGTGTGCCAATGTTTGTGTATGGCCCATGGGCTTGCTGCTTTCTCTATTTCCTTTCATTTATTTCACTCTAGTATCTGTCTATAACAGGTTGGCTCACAAATGTCATTTTTGTGGTTTGTTCACATAATTTACATGGACTTTGTCGAGGTGCCTCATTTGCTGGTTTCTGAGCATAGAATTGAGTACTCTCTCCCAAGGGCTTGCTTCGCTTGCAACGACGATTTTAAGTTGATAGAAGAAATTGATAGGAATAAGCTAAGCCTTGATAAGAAAGAATTTGGAAAACGGAATGTAAGAGCTCATTCTCCTTCTATTTTTCATATTTCGTTCTTTTTGTTTGTTGCCTTATTGATATGCCTTATTTATACGGTGGTTCAACCCTATATGCCCTGGTTTTTGCAGCTTCGTCGTTTGGTGGAGACGTCGAACTTACAGCTAGAGGGCTGCAATGAAGCTCATCGTGAGAACAACAATTTTGTTGGTGCAGATGCACACATCCATGATACCAAGCAACCCACCCATGGATGGATGCGAAATTCGTGGTGATGTGTGTGGCTCTCAGGATGAGTGGTTGCATCCACTGCCTTCAAGTCAAGAATTGGAGGTAAGCACACTTTTACATGACATTTTTATCATTTATTTTCAGCAAATAATAGTTGCAATGCTTAGTTATTTCTTTTGTTGTGTGTGCCTACTTTCATTGTTGGGGGAAAGCTAAAAACTTCTCTGGTTCATTTGCTTTTCTCGAAGCTGATCCCAAGCCACATGATACCAATATATGATAAGCACAAGAAGTTGCATGCAATAGAAGTGAAGAATGTTTTAAAATCGTTTTGCAAGGTTCTGCAATCAATGTTTTGTAAGCCTGTGGCATCTATTTTGATCGAAGCTAACACCACTGCAACAAGCACCAATGATGATATCCCAGAAGATGTTACATTTCATGCTCCAGTCGGCAAATGTAGCAGGTGCAGATCACACCAGGCCCCCTCCACACGAGCCATGAAGCTCACATGAGTCCTGTAGCACAAGAAGTGGAGGTTGATAGGGAAGTTGCAGGTTGTTCCAACACCAACCAGAATGAAGCCCATCAGGAAATTTGTTTGGATAAAATGTAGAGTTGTGATGATCAAGGGATGGAAGATGTGCAACCAGGACATGATATTGGGGAACGGGAGAAGTCGGTAGTTGCTGAAGATGTGGTGGGATATTTGAAAGATCCATAGGTTGCTGATGAGGGTTAGAGTTTGATTCTGTCATAGGGTATGGTGGTTGCATTGCAAGGACTTGCCATGGAACTCGATGATGGTCCATCAATGAGCCCGTTCTGTAACGTCTAAGATGTGGCACTTTCCTTATTTGAGGGTGAGGCCTCAAAAGGGGAAAGAGTCGCATCTAAGTGTTTCGCAAGCAGGATAAACATTGCAATACATAATAGATGGAAGAGTAATAAGATTTGGCTTACACTCGCCACAAGCTAAATTACAGATCCACACCGTCATTCATTATTCAAATAGAAAACAGGGTCCGACTACGAACAAGATAAACGACAAAAGCTAATGCTATCCCGCCTTGCTAGGCCCACGATCACGACCAAGTGCCTCTAGTCCTCGGGGTACGTCACGTACAGCAGGCCATTGTCCTCATCAAACTCCCACTTCAAGTGGGTATCCTCAGAAGCATCTGTATCTGGCGTGCCTCTACATGTGGTTGGTTGTAGTAATCTCTGAGCCATAGGGACTCAACAATCTCATGACCTTGGTATCAGATCAAACTAAGTCTTTAGGTGAGGATGGGGTATGTGTTTGAGTTTGTAGCAACCTAAGCATTTATGGTGGCTAACTTACGTTGAACAAGAATTAAAGATATAGTGGTCTACCCATGACGGCCGTGAACTAAGAATAATCACTAAGTGATCCCGAACACCTACTTACATCATTCATAACCCCACCGTGTTCTCGATCAGAGAAGGAACTCTGAAGGAATCAATCATGGTTCGCACACAGTTGATAGGTTTTAATTAAGTTACTATAAGTTTTGTAGAACCGGATGTTAACAAAGTTTCCATGGATGCCACATAACCGCGGGCACGGCTTTCCGAAAGATTTAACCCTGCGGGGGAGCTCCAACTAATCCATCACAAATTACCACAGGCAGCATAGGAATCCTCAATCATGAAACTCGCGATCTCGTCAGATTTCTTAGTGGAAAACCTCAACTCTGAGAAGACCCAAAGTCTGGTCGGAATCCCAATGCACAAGATATATCTTTAAGGTAAGACAAGTCCAGCAAGACCACCCGACGTGACAATGTCCCCGATAAGAGTTGTGTATCTCAGTCAGGACACGCCGGATAAGATACGCGTACGGTGGCCTAATAGAAATCACACGAGTTTCCCTGGGTTGGCCCCGCACAATGCTCTAGTTTGGACCAACACTCATGAGGAGCACTGGCCCGGGGGTTGATTAAGTATCCTCGGGGTAGCTATTCCCTGTGCTTTAATTATTAAGTTGTTAGCAAATTAAAAGCAAAGTTGGGTCTTGCCAGACACGCCTTAGACTAAACGATTTACCAAGGGGGTCCCCATAACAACCTGAACGTGTTAGGAGCGCTCACTTATGGAATAAAACACCGGTAGCCGAAACTAAGGCGACAAAAGTGGAACAAATCACCCGGAAAAATGCCAAGCCTTCCTCCTTTTACCAAGTATATAGGTGCATTAATTAAATAGCATTTTAAATAAGATGATAATTAAATTTCCCATGTTACCACATGGACCAGCTTGCACCTGCAACTAGCAATGCTATAAGAGGGTTGAGCAGCACTAACTTAGCCAAACAATATTTTCCTAGGAGGTGAAGGTTAAAGGTCTCATGGCAATGTTTGGAGGCTTATTTATCAGGTGGTAGGAAGCGGTGAATAACGATTGGAGACAATTCAACTAGGCATAACAAAGCTAGAAACAGTGTCAAGGTCACGATCATCTTGCCCGTGAGATCTTCAGACTAGAACTGCTCTTGATCTTCCTGAACGTACTCAACAGAATCCTTGAACTCGTTCTCAGCTCCCGATGCAACCCAAAAGAAATAAATACCAAATAAACACCAGTAAATGATAATGCAACAAACAATATGATGTATGTGTGGCACAAACTCCAAAGCATGCACAAAAATAATCCTACACACATGACCAAAATGCCACCTCATCAAAATGGCACTTTAGAAGAATTGCTCAAAAGTGAAATCCAACGCCACCATTGGATTCCTTGGGTTTTTCTACCCCAATTCTATATATCACACTGCTATACTTGCATGCATACAAACACCACAAAATAGAAAAGAAAATCTACTCTAAATCCTAAATTATATATATGTCAAACAGTGTGAGATTTAGCACATGCGAGATTTGACATATTTCACTTCTGGAATTAGTCTAGATATGGAAATAACACACAAACAACAACAAAAAACAACACACACAATTTTAATAGGGGGGCACTGGTCATAGGCACTAGGGGCCCTAGAACATGACAGGTGGGCCCTGTGGCCCACTGTCAGTGACACGGCTACAACACACAGGACTAACACAAGAAAATATAAAAGAGGGAGAGGGGGATCGAACCTACCAGGCTACCACCTCCCTAGTGGAGAACACAGCCACCACCACCGGGCTACACTTGTGTAGCTGCACTAACAGGGGAAGTATACCACATGAGAATGCTCTGCCAAATAACTAGCACAGGAAAAATAAACATGAAAAAGGGGGGCACCGAGGGATTTAAAAGGGGCGCTCGAGGGATCGAACCCCATACCACAAGGTCTCTCCCCTGCGCTCAAACCAGATGGGCTACTCAGGTGGTATTGCTCAAGGTGGGGTTCTAACTGAGAATACATAGCAAAAGGGGGTGTTTTCCTCTGTTAACACACAAACGCCGGCGACGACTCGCCGGTACACACAGGCACACAAGCACCAGCTACGTGGGGTTGTGATACGTCTCCAACGTAACTATAGTTTATGAAGTATTCATGCCATGTTTACAATAATTTTATATGATTTTGGTATGATTTGATTAGAACTAACCTGGACTGACGCTGTTTTCAACAGAACTACCGTGGTGTTGTTTTTGTGCAGAAATAAAAGTTCTCGGAATGAGCTGAAAATTTATGGAGAATATTTTTGCAAAATACAAAAAATATTGGCGAAAGAATCAACCTGAGGGGGCCCGTCACCTGGCCACAAGACAGGGGGCGCGCCCTAGGGAGGCCCTCGGGCACAACCTTGACATGAGACCGACGCCAAAAAATCCTATAAATCAAGAAACCTCCACAAAGAAACCTAGCTCGGGAGTTCCACCTCCACAAATAAACCTAGCTCAGGTGTTCCACCTCCACAAGCCTCCAGATCCACGAAAAAACAATCGGGAGCCTGTTTCGTCACCCTGCCGGAGGGGGAAACCATCACCGGAGGCCATCTTCATCACCCCGGCGGTCTCCATGATGAGGAAGGAGTAGTTCACCCTCGTGGCTGAGGGTATGTACCAGTACCTATGTGTTGGATCTCTCTCTCTCGTGTTCTTGAGATGGCACGATCTTGATGAATCATGAGCTTTATTAATATAGACGAATCATATGGAGTTTTCCCCTCTCTATCTTCTTGTGATGAATTGAGTTTTCCCTTTGAAGTTTTCATATCGGATTGAGTCTTTAAGGATTTGAGAACACTTGATGTATGTATTGCGATGGGATATCCGTGGTGACAATGGGGTGTTCTATTGATCCACTTGATGTATGTTTTGGTGGTCAACTTGCGGGTTCCGTGACCTTGTGGATCTATGCATAGGGGTTGGCACATGTTGTCGTCTTGACTCTCCGGTAGAAACTTTGGGGCACTCTTTGAAGTTCTTTGTGTTGGATTGAACATGATGAATCTGAAATTGTGTGATGCATATCGTATAATCAAGACCATGGGTACTTGTGGTGACATTGGAGTATCTAGGTGACATTAGGGTTTTGGTTGATGTGTATCTTAAGGTGTTATTTTAGTACGAACTCTAGGGCTGTTCGTGACACTTATAGGGATATCTCATAAGATTGATCGGAAAAGATAACTTTGAGGTGGTTTCATACCCTACAATAATTTCTTCGTTTGTTCTCCTCTATTTGTAACTTTGGAGTGAACTCTTTGTCGCATGTGAGGGATTATATGATTCAACTATGTTAGTATTGTTGGGAGAACTTGCACTAGTGAAAGTATGGACCCTAGGCCTTGTTTCCAAGCATTTATACAACATTTTGCTCGTTGTTCACTATTTGTTACCTTGCTGTTTTTATATTTTTCAGATTACAAAAACCTATATCTACCATCCATATTACACTTGTATCACCATCTCTTCGCCGAACTAGTGCACCTATACAATTTACCATTGTATTGGGTGCGTTGGGGACACAAGAGACTCTTTGTTATTTGATTGTAGGGTTGCTTGAGAGAGACCATCTTCATCATACGCCTCCCACGGATTGATAAAACTTAGGTCATCCACTTGAAGGAAACTTGCTATTTCCCTACAAAACTTTGCGCTTGGAGGCCCAACACGAGCCTACAAGAAGAAGGTTGTGTAGTAGACATCAAGCTCTTTTCTGGCGCCATTGCCGGGGAGGTGAGTGCTTGAAGGTATATCTTTAGATCTTGCAATTAAATATTTTATTTTCTTGTTTTTCACTAGTTTGTTTTTATAAAAAAAACTAAAAAAATGGAATTGAGGTTGCCTGATATGCTTCATTTTTTCAATGTCTTTCGTGAAAATGATGGAAAGGAAAATTGTGCTCAAGTGTTAGAAGAAGAAGTTATTAAAATGTTTGGCACTAAATCTTTGAGTGATGAGCATGATAGCAATATTGTTAGTATGAATTCTCTGAATATTCATGATGCTAATGATATGCAAAGCCACGAGCTTGGGGATGCTATGCTTGATGAATATGATATTTTTAGTCCCCCAAGTTTTGATGAGCAAAAGTATTATGATGATAGCATGCCTCCTATGTATGATGATTATTGCGATGACATATATGCTATAAAGAGTGATGGTAACCATGAAACTTGTTATCATGATTTTAATATTCAAAGTGGTTATGTCAATCAAGCACCTCATGATAGTTATTTCGTTGAGTTTGCTCCCACTATTATGAATGAGAAGAAGTTTCCTTATGTGGAGAGTGATAATTTTTCTATGCTTGTAGATCATGAAAAGAATGTTGTATGTGATAGTTATATTCTTGAATTCCTTCATGATGCTACTGAAAATTATTATGAGGGAGGAACATATGCTTGTAGGAATTGCAATAATATCAAGTTTCCTCTCTATGTGTTCAAAGTTTTGAAGTTATGCTTGTTTTGCCCTCCTATGCTAGTTGATTCTTGCTCCCATAAATTGTCCGTTCACAAAATCTATATGCACAGGAAGTGGGTTAGACTTAAATGTTCTTGTAATGAGATTCGTGATGCTCTTTTGCATGTTATAATTATTATTCATATGTGAGCATCATTGAAATCATCATGCCTAGCTAAAAGGCTTTAAAGAAAAGCACTTGTTGGGAGACAATCCAACACTTTTACTTTCTTTTTTTGGTCTTCACATGATTAATATATTGTAGTAATCATGTTTTATGCCTTTTATTTCAATAAAGTGCCAAGTAAAGCCTTTGGGATAGTGTGGATGATAGTTGACTTGATTCTGTGCAAAAACAGAAAAAATTGCTCTCAATCTAGGAATTTTGTAAATTCACTAGAACGTGATTTTGATCTAAATTATTTACGCATGATTTATATACAAAATTCCTGGATTGTCCTAATTGTTCAGAATATTTAGAGACATGGAAGTATGGTTACACTACAGATCTTCACAGACTGTTCTGTTTTTGACAGATTCTATTTTGCATGCATAGTTTGCTTGTTTTAGTGTTCCCATAGCTTATATTCAGTGATATAAGTTATGAGAATAGTAGAAAACAGTAGGTATAATGTGGGAACAGTTATGAATCTTGTCTTGGCAGTGCCTAGGTGAATGATCATTATTTATTATACTAACCCATCTCATGAAGTTTCGTTAAGTTTTGTGTGATTGAAGTTTCAAGTTTTGGGTGAGAATCCGATATGAGGAGAATAACGAGTGACAAGAACCTAATCTTGGGGATTCCCAAGGAAACCCCAAGGTAATATCCAAGGAAGACTCAAGCGCCTAAGCTTGGGGATGCCCCCGAAGTCATCCCCTCTTTCGTCTTCAACATTATCGGTATAGCTTACTTGGAGCTATATTTTTATTCATCACATAATATGAGTTTTGCTTGGAGCATAATTTTATTTTGTTTTTCCCTGTTAGGTGTTATTTATAATCTTGTTTTTAAATAAAAAGTTCCAAGAATTGCATTAGGATGCTTGCATTGCATGCTTTGATTGGTGATGTGTAAAAACAGAAACTGGTGTTGTAGTGTTTGAATTTTTATATTTTACTGGAACGTGAAAAGTTTCTGAATTTTTTACACAGTGTTGTCATATAAATTTATAGAATGTCCTAAATTTTAATAATATTTTTAGTTACATAATTACACCGTTTTCATACATTGCTACAGACTGTTGTGTTTGGACAGATTGCTGTCGTAGTTTTGTTATCTACTTATCCTATAGCTTCCATAGCCTATATTGATAGATATAAATTGTGGAAATGATAATAAACAGTAGATTATGTTTGAAATTATTATGCAACTTGTCTTGGAAGTACATAAAGAGTTGATTTATTATTATGTGCACTAACCTATCTCACGAGTTCTTTTCAAGTTTTGTGTGGATGAAGTTTTTGAGAATAGGTGAAACTGGGATACGAGAGGATCGAACAAGATACAAAAGCTCAAGATTGGGTATGCCCAAGGCACCACAAGTAATATTTCAAGAACTCTCAAGCATCTAAGCTTGGGGATACTACACATCCCACCTCTCTTCGTCAACTATCGGTTAGCCTATGTCGAGCCTAAATTTTTATTCGTTGACATGATGCGTCCTATTCTTGGAGTGCAATTTTTATTTTGCTTGCTGTTTAAATAAAATACTCAGATATGGAAATATTTATTAAGAAAGAGAGAGAAAGTCCTCACATAGGTACTTAACTGTTTGAGTACTCATTGATCTTCACTTATATGTTTTGGAGTAGTTTTGTCATTTACTTTCGTGCTTCACTTATATCCTATGAGTAAATGGTTGAATGAATTGAATATCATAAATCTGAAATTAAATATGCTTCATATACTTATCCCATGAGGAGTAATGACTTCACACATAATAAGTATAGGTGGTAAAATTTCTTGAAAGTTAGCAAACACCGCATTGGTCACTTGAACAATTCATGAAAGAATATTGAAGGAAGAGAAATTCCACATATAAATATACTATCTTGGAAATATTCTATGATTGTTAATACCCGTTAATTATTTTCAAACTTGAGAAAATTAGTTTAAGTTGGACAAGGAAGACAACATAATGAGTTATGCTTGGGTATATTTGTATAGAAGTTATATTGTTATGGATCCTCCAACATGTGGTGCTTGCTTCCACCTCATACTAGCCAAATTTTTCGCACCAAGTAGGAATACTACTTGTGCATCCAAACACCCTTAAACCCAAAGTTGTTCCATATGAGTCTACCATACCTACCTATATGTGGTATTTAACTGCCGTTCCAAGTAAATTTGCATGTGCCAAACTCTAAACCTTCAAATAATATTATGTTTTGTATGCCCGAATCGTTCAATATAGCGACTAGGGGCAGTCAGTATCTTCCATGCTAGGTGAGTTATTCTAATGATATGTGTTGATTCACTATCATTCACGAGAAAGTGGCTAGTATTCGGATGCCCAGTCCCATGCTAAAAAAATCTAATGAAAATGTAATGAAACAAAACTCCCTCAGGATTGTTGTTTGTATGGACGGTACCCGTGGATTTGGCTCGCCGTGGAGTGTGGTTGATTGGTGGAGGGGGAGTAAAAACTTTACCATTCTGTTTGGGAACCGCCTATAATGTATCTAGCATGGAAGATACCGAGATCTCTCGGTTGTTATGTTGACAATGAGAGCATACCGCTCAAAATTATTATTCATCTATGTTTTAAAAGCTTGAGCTCTTGCCACTCTGTAAATCAATGCTTCCCTCTGCGAAAGGGCCTATCTTTTACTTCCTAGTACTTACCTTTATACAAGAGTCATGGTGATCTTCACCACTTCCTATATTTTGCCTTTTTCTCTTGTCAATCATCATATGGTGGGGAAAGATCCAAGCATATATGGCCATTCAAATATATTTGATCATGAATTATTACTTTTGACAATTATCTATATGATAAATAAGTTGGGAGGCGAAACATTAAGCCCCTATCTTTCTCTGTGTTCGACAGATGCCATTTGCTCTAAAATTATGCTTTGAGTGTTAGCAATCATGGAAGACTATATGATAGTTGAGTATGTGGAATTTGCTAAATCAAAGCTCTTACATAGACCCTTCCTGAAAATAAGATGAATTGCAATTGTTCGATGACTACGATTATGGTTTGTTAGTTTTCAAGAAACTTTTTGGTCTATACTTTAACATGTGAATAGCTTGTTACTTGATCGTGAGAAGTTTTATGAGATGAGCTACTCTTTATGGTTTATATTGATGCTAGAAAAAGTGATTGCAAGTAGCATTGATCAAACTTGTGCACTTGCTAGCATTCACACTTCATAAATTATTTCTTTTATCATTTACCTACTCGAGGACGAGCATGAATTAAGCTTGGGGGTGCAGATACGTCTCCAATGTATCTATAATTTATGAAGTATGCATGCCATGTTTAAAATAATTTTATATGATTTTGGTATGATTTGATTAGAACTAACCCGGACCGACGCTGTTTTCAGCACAACTACTATGGTGCTATTTTTGTGCAGAAATAGAAGTTCTCGGAATGAGTTAAAAATTTACGGAGAATATTTTTGGAAAAAGTAAAAAGTACTGACAAAATAATCAACCGGAGGGGGTCCACCACCTGGCCACAAGCCAGGGGCGCGCCCCCTTGTCTTGTGGACCCCTCGGGCACAATCTTGACGTGAGACCGATGCCAAAAATTCCTATAAATCAAGAAACCTCCACAGAGAAACCTAGATCGGGAGCGCCGCCGCAAGCCTCCAAAGCCACGAAAAACCAATCGGGAGCCCGTTCCCGCACCCTACGGGAGGGGGAAACCATCACCGGAGGCCATCTGCATCATCTCGGCGGTCTCCATGACGAGGAGGGAGTAGTTCACCCTCAAGGTTGAGGGTATGTACCAGTAGCTATGTGTTTGATCTCTCTCTCTCTCTCTCTCTCTCTCTCTCTCTCGTGTTCTTGAGATGGCACGATCTTGATGTATCACGAGCTTTATTAATATAGATGAATCATATGGAGTTTTCCCCTCTCTATCTTCTTGTGACGAATTGAGTTTTCCCTTTGAAGTTTTCTTATCGGATTTAGTCTTTAAGGATTTGAGAACACTTGATGTATGATCGTGCAATCTCTGGCGTTATCTAGACGAATGCTTATGACAACAAACCTTCTCCTGCAACGGCACCAGAAGAATGCTGAAAGCACTCCCCAGTAATGAGGCTAGAAGAATGTTGTTGATGGCCCAGCAGCGCGTGGGTTCGCAGCAGTTTTCGAGGGTAGAGTATTCGACCCAATTTGTTGATAAGCCAGTCGGGAGGTGAGAGTATACTCTCAAGTATTAGCAGCTGAATTTGTCAGATTCAACCGCACCTGAAAGATTAGTATCTGCAAGCACAGTAGTAACAGCAAAGTAGCGAGTAACGACAGTGTAACGAGCAATAGCAGCGGCAAGGAACAATAGTAGTGACAGCAGTAGTAGGACAAACTCGTAGGCAATGGGTCAGTGATTTGTTTGGATGATATTCATCATGCAACAACTATAACACGGAGAGATATGTGGCTAGCTCCTGTTCATCAATGTGATGTAGGCATGCATTCTGTGTGTCGTCATACGTGCTTAGGGAAAAGAACTTGCATGGCATCTATTGTCCATCCCTCCCGTGGCAGCGGGGTCCAAAAGGAAACTACGAGATATTAAGGTTCTCCTTTTAATAAAGAACAGGGCCAACACATTAGCACTTGGTGAACACATGAACTCCTCAAACTATGGTCATCACCGGGAGTGGTTCCGGTTATTGTCACTCCGGGGTTGCCGGATCATAACACATAGTAGGTAACTACAACTTGCAAGATTGGATCTAAAACACACATATATTGGTGACAACATAATAATTTCAGATCTGAAATCATGGCACTCGGGCCCTAGTGACAAGCATTAAGCATGGCAAAGTAGTAGCAACATCAATCTCAGAACATAGTGGATACTAGGGATCAATCCCCATCAAAACTAACTCGATTACATGATAGATCTCATCCTACTCATCACCGCCCAGCGAGCCTATGAATAGATTACTCACGAACGACGAAGAGCTTCATGGAATTGGAGAGGGAAGAAGGTTGATGATGACGATGGCGACGATTTCCCCTCTCTGGAGCCCAAGACGGACTCCAGATCTGCCCTCCAGATGAAGAACAGGAGGTGGCGACGCCTCCGTATCGAAAACGCGACGAAAACTTCTCTTTTTAATTTTTCTGGGATGAAAGGCGACTTATAGAGCTGGAGTTGGGGGCGGCAGGTGCCTGTGGGCCCCACAAGCCTGCCCACCGCCACCACGGGGGTGGTGGCGGAGCAGGGGCTTGTGGCCCACTAGCCCATCCCCTGAGGTGGAACTTGGCGCAGATATTTTTGATATTTTCCAAAACTTCTCCCCGTAAATTTTCAGGACGTTTGGAGAACTTTGATTTCTGCACAAAAATAACACCAAGGCAATTCTGCTGAAAACAGCGTCAGTCCAGGTTAGTTCCATTCAAATCATGCAAATTATAGTCCAAAACAAGGGCAAAAGAGTTTGGAAAAGTAGATACGTTGGAAACGTATCAACTCCCCCAAGCTTAAAACCTTGCTTGTCCTCAAGCAACTCAGTTGACAAACTGAGCGAGAAAGAAAAACTTTGACAAACTCTGTTTGATCTTGTTGTTGCAACTATGTCTAACTCATAACCAGAATTTCAGCAAGATCACAAGTTAACCTCATAAGCGAATGACACGAAGGTCTCACGGTAAACTAATATCAATGGCATAATCAGCTAACGAGCAAATAATAATGAGTTTCAAATACCAACACTTCAATCAAAACAAGCATGAAGCAATATGAATAGGTGGTATCTCGCTAGCTCTTTGTGAGACCGCAAAACATAAATGCAGAGCACTTTCAAAGATCAAGGGCTGACTAAACATTGTAATTCATAGCAACGAAGATCCAGTCATAGTCATACTCAATATCAATCAAAAGCAAAGCATAAAAATGACAGAGGTGCTCTCTAATTGGTGCTTATATAAGAGGAGGATGACTCAACAGGAAAATAAATAGACAGGCCCTTCGCAGAGGGAAGCATTGATTTGCAGAGGTGCCAGAGCTCAAGCTTTGAAAACAGAGATAATAATTTGGGTGGCATGCTTTCATTGTCAACGCAATGACCAAGAGTTCTCAATATCTTCCATGCTACTCATGCTATAGGTGGTTCCAAAACAGAAAAGTAAAGTTTTAACTCCCCCACCACCAATCAATCACACTCCACGGCTAGCCGAATCCTCGGGTACCGTCCATACTAACATCAATCTGGGGGGAGTCTTGTTTTACAGTTATGTTTTCGATTTAAGCGTGGAACTGGGCATCCCAAATACTGGCCCCTTTCTCGTGAATGACTATGAATAAACAAATGTCGAGGATAACACTCCTAGCATGGAAGATACCAATAGCCCTTTGTCACCACATGAGCGGTTCGGGCTTGCAAAACAGATTATTTCTTGAAGGTTTAGAGAGTGGCACATGCAAATTTACTTGGAACAGCACGTAGATACCGCAAATAGGTAGGTATGGTGGACTCTCATGGAAAAACTTTTGGGTTTATGGAGGTGGATGCACAAGCAGTATTCCGCTTAGTACAAGTGAAGGCTAGCAAAAGACTGGGAAGCGACTGTGACACCCTGGTAGTTAAGCTACAGTAATCGCACCCTAATGATGCTAGGTCATCATATTTAACTAAGCTAGATTGTCACTTAATAAAAATCAAAGTAATTATCAAAGTAATTATCACTAAGCTAGATTGTCATCATATTTATCCTAAGTCTATGGATGGAAGTTTTCGATTGCAGAAATAAGAAAAGAATAAAAAAATAGAATAAAAGAAAGTAAATGGTAAGAGAATAATAATAATAATAATAAAAGAAAAGATAAATAATAAAAGAAAAATAAACAACAACAGAGAAAAAAAAGAAGCAAAACACCCCCCAGCCCTGGCCGAGCTCGGCCAAGAGGCCCAACTGGCCAGGCCCCAACCGCTCCCCACCACCGAACCCTAGCAGCGCCCTGCACGCCGCCAGGAGGGTTTCCCTCGCTAGCGAGAACCCCCCAGGCTCTCCTCGCTCCCCCCTGACTGCCGCCGCCGCCACCCCCCCACGCTCGCTCTCTCGCCACGACTGCTCCCACCCGCGAGACTCCCGTACCTACCCCCACCTAATCTCTCGGTCACCTCGACCCACCCCACCGACACCTCCCGTCCCAGCCCCCAGATCGAAAGCCCCATCCCACCGAGAGGCTCCTCTCCCTCTCGTTACCCCCAACCCCCCACCGGTCTCTCCTCTCGTCTAACCAAGAGCTCCCGCGGCCCCGATCCAGATCCTCCACTACCTCCCTCGTCGGCCGAGGCCTCCCTACAATTTCCCCCGTCGGCCTACCCCCCTTGCACCCGCTGGCCTCCCTCCCTACGTCCCGCTCCGATCCACTAGGAGCCCCGCCGGTCGGCCCCAGGAGCCCCGCCGGCCGAGCCCCTCCCCGTCGGCGGCTCCATCCCCGGGGCCCTCCTCACCGGGGCCCCTCTCGGCACGACCTCGCCGGCACGGCCTCTCCGGCGACCATCCTGACCGGCATCACCACCACCGCGCCACCACCGTCACCGTCACCACCGGAACCGCACCATCACCGTCGTCACCTCCGCATTCCCGCGAACTCCGGCTTCACCGGGCCCTCTCGTCAACATCGGTGAGCCCCTCCTCGGGCTCCTCCCACGATCGCGTTCCCCTCGCCGTCCCGGTTCCGTTCCGACGAACGACACTCCGATCCGGCGCCGTTAGGTTCATGTAGGCGTTCGTGGAGATGTAGCTCTATATCTTTGTGAAGTTCTGTGTGTTAACAGAGAGGTGAGAGTTGTGAGAGTTAAAAATAAATAAATAAAATAAATGATGTATTAGATGCGTATGTATGTATGTATGTATGTATGAGATGCGATGTATGTATTTGCGTATATAGATATTTGGAGGAATACGATATTTGCATGATTATGTATCTGTGAATAAAATCGAGTATTTGGCCTAAAGCCACTTACCGGTGGGGCCAACGCAACCCGCTGTCTATGACAGGGAGGCCCCACACCCCTTTTAAAGAAAAGTGAAATTAAAATATAAAAATAAAAATAATGTTTTATTAAATAAATAAATAGATATATTAGTTAATTAATTAATTAGAATAATTAGAATATGACACGTGGGTCCCCCACTAAATTAATCTGATTAATTAATATTTAATCTTAATTAAAACTTGTGCCTATGACGTTCGGAACCCGCTAGTCAGTTGACTAGTCAACTGTTGATGTGAGCATGACATCATGCTGATGTCATAATAGTTTTTTTATTAAATTATTTAAAATTGTTTTTAATTCCTAATTATTGAATAAAACTTTAAAAATTAATATTAAATAATCCATAAGTCAGATCAAAATATTTTCAACATGAAAGTTGATCAGCAGAACGAGACGAACCCGGATACACGGTCCATTCGTCTGTCACGCGTCCCTAGCGTAGCAAACATGGAACATTTCCATCGTTTCTAGTATGACCGGTAGTAGTCCGAGACCTAGAAAATATCGTCAGATATTCTTTCGCCCCGTCTATGACGGATGTTGCTGCGTTAGCTCATGTCTAGCGTGCATCTTGCCATGTCTGGCTTTGTGATGCGTTTGATTGCTGTGTTATTTATTGTGTTTCCCCTCTGTTACTTCGTTTCCAGTAGACAACGAGACCGATGATGATCCGGTGATCGACTACTTCAACGTCGAGGATCTGTATCTGTGTGTAGAGCAACAAGGCAAGCAAACCCCCCTTGATCATTCCTATATCGCCTATGTCTTTCTTCCTACTGCTTGCATTAGTATTTTGTTACTATTGTAGTTAGCTCCTATATCTGATGCATAGCCTGTTTTTGATGAACTGCTACTTTCAGTCATGTACCTTTAATATGCTTAGTATAGGTGGAGCAGTCATCCCCTGAGACCCCGTAGTCTAGTTGCCCCGCTTGTTTTCAAATCTTGATCCCTGATCGACGAGCCAGAGCCGACACAACACATACACCCCCTTCGTTGTATGATGCTACGGAGATACTATCGGGTACCGAGGGTGACACCTCGCTAAGTACTCCTGATGATATCTCTGTAGTATAGATAGTCGGTCGTGGTTATCGAGGGTGATTCCTCTTTCACCATTCCCGATGACACCTCTGTCGTGCAACCCCTCAAGTGTGGGACCCCCGAGGGTGATTCCTCTAAGCCCACCTTGACAGGTACATCGTTCAGAATCCAACGAGGGTGATACCTCGGATTCCCCCCGATGTTACAACCACACAGTTACTTGACCATGTTACTCGGATCTTTGGTGATTAGTTGTAAGACGGGTGGATTCCCGTGAGACTGTGTTGTTGGCCTAATTAAAATGTTAATGGATTTGGGTATTTGATCTGGGTTGGTCGGAGACCTTTTCGCACTAACCGGCTACGCGGGAAGAATATGGGTACTCGGCGTCGCGGTATCAGCCAAAGCTTTTCAGATGTCAGCAATCGTAGTGGCGTGCGCCCGAGTGGTCCCGAGATGCATTGCGCTTGTGATTAAGGGATGCTCGGACTGACGTCGGCCGCCCTCGCATCGTGCAGGAGCGCGGAGGGGAACTGGGCCCATGAACCCTTTGGTCTTAGGATTTAGACCGGCGGGCTGACCTCTCTGATTAGTCTTAGGTGGGGCTGCGACGTGTCGATATTCCGAGGCCGAGCAGGATCCAGAAAAGTATGTCCGGCCAGAGTGTTATCGAGCGTGACGGGACATGTGGTGCACCCCTGCAGGGATGAAAATTAACTATTCAGATAGCCGTGTCCACAGTTACAGGACGACTTGGAGTTGCGCCCCAATCTTATACAACTACAATTGTTACTTAACTGGAATTAGTTTGCCTTGGGATTGCTTCCTCACAGGGAGTCGAGGGAGGATCTTTAGGCGTGACCTCACTTTAATATTGCTGCAACAATATGACTATTAATGTTTTACCCCTGTTCTTCTCTCGTCTATTGCTGCAAGACCCTGAAGATGCTAGTCTTCGATAGGACTAGGCCTTCTCTCTCTATTCTTGCATTGCTGTAGTCAGTCCACATATAACCCGCCCTTCTTGGATACTGATGCATAATTAGAATAGTTTTGATGTAAGACTTGCGAGTACTTTGGATGAGTACTCACCACTGCTTTGCTCCCCCTCTTGTCCCCTCGATCCGTTTGCTGCGACCAGATGATGGAGCCCAGGAGTGGAGTTTCCTGCCGACGCCTGCCGCCCCAATGGTGTCATCTTCGTGGAGGCCGCTGAAGTTATGAGTAGTTAGGAGGCTCCTAGGCAGGAGGCCTCGCCTCGTTCGATCGTTGTTTCTTTTGTGCTAGCCTTCTCTAAGGAACCCCTTGTCTTATGTCTGTACTCAGATATTTGTTGCGTCCGTTGACTCGTGTGTTTATCGAGCTTCTGTATTCTAGGCCTCAAGGCCCCTGGCTTGTAATATGAAGCTTGTATTATTTTATTTGTGTCTAGAGTTGTGTTGTGATATCTTCCCGTGAGTCCTTGGGTTTGATCGTACGCGTTTGCTTGTATGATTAGCGTACGATTAAACCGAGGGCGTCACAAGTTGGTATCAGAGCCGACTGCCTGTAGGTAGCTCCCTTTCCAACTCCTTGGCCGAAGTTGAGTCTAGTGTTTGAAAAACTTTACTAACACTGATGTTGTGGCTTACGGGCCCACATCTCAATTGGGTGGTATTAGTATCTTTTACTCTTTTCCTATACTCTGGGTTCTACTCTCTCTTCTCTTTCGGGTTAAAGTTTTTGCTAACTCTAACATTAGGCTCTCGTAAATATTCCCTCCCGGGGAGCCCAGTATTACGGACGATGGCATTATCCGTCAGAAGAATTGCAGTTACTCTTCGATGTTCTCTTAAGAACTTGTGATCATCGCTTCTGCGATTTCCCTTCCTCCGTCAACCCCTATGGATGACGACATACAAATGTTGTCCATACTTTCTTTTCCAATTGCTCTTGTGTTTACGAGATGCAACAAATTATCTTATCGGGGATTTGTCCATCATCAGTTGTCCTGGGTTTCGAAAGTTCTTCGACTTAATATTCGGCCTTCCGAAATCCTCCGTAGCCTAAAGTTCATGACCTTTCTCACCTACTTGCATTATGGTTAAATCCATATGTCTAGCAGCATTCATTAAAACCCTTTGTGATTTTCCTACGATCTTATTGATTCTACCTTTGGGTGAATGCACACAATCATCTGATGATACTCATGAATTATCTTCCGGCTTAGATGTCCTTTCAGACGGAGCGGGTTCTCGACAAATCAACTTTGGTTGGCTATCCATCTAAGTCCATTCAACCTGCTGGTATTTGACCAGAGCATCTGTTTATGATACACCAATCTGGAAATCTTAATTCCTTTGGTAGTTAAGTATCAATAATTTTCAGATGTTCTATAATCCGATGCCTTGCGTTTTACCCCCCCTCTGATTGAGTACCGATACTCACATCAGATCATTTGTGGATTGCCAGACTCATTTGATTTATTATCCGACGACATCCTTTTGCTTTAGAAAATTCTTGTGATTGCTCCCCCTGACATATGATGCCATTGGTAAAATTGTGTCTTCTCCCTTTGATAAATTGTATGCTATACTTTTGTCGGCCATGCTCTGTTGTCAAGCATGTGTTAATTACTCTTGAAGTTTGCGGTATATGTTCCTAATATGCCCCGACTGGTTGAACCTATGCCTTCCTAAATCAATATGACTCGAAAAGTTTTCATGAGTCTTACTCTTCTCGTGTTATGCCGGATCTTCTTTCAAAGCTATAACCTGATCAAAGGCGAGGAGTAAATGGTAGGTGATGCATTTATGAAGTGGGAGTCGACCTTGAACTCTGTGTTCATGCCCATGGAAACGACGTTGATCCTATCATAGAAGCTTCTCGTATCAATAATCATTCATTCTGTGGTTTAAATCTGACATCTGTGATCTTGTCCTTTGCAATCGTTGTTCTGACCATGTTGTCCTACCTTGATTTCATTCTCAGACGAGTTAAGGTACTTGTCTTCTTCAGATCAATACACCGGTCCAAGCCTTAATGTTGATCTACCTTCGAGTATTATTCCTTGTAGCTTGAGGATATCACGGAGCTATGTAACTTATCGTGAGCTCCTTGTCAACCATGTTATTTTCATTAATTCCAGTTTCCTCGTGTTTGAGTTGTTGGACACGCGAGTATATCGATAACTCAATCGAGTACGCATTGCGATTCAACATTTTTTAGTAATCTTCCTTGTTTACGAGTTTGTACTCGATCCTGTAATTCCAAGTTGTTAAGCTAAATCATCACCGTCATGTTGTAGATCGACCATGCTATCCATACCCTTCATCCCTGGAACACAATTCCAATTGTGCGTTAAGCTTGCATCGAGCTTTCCACATCATGTTGGTTGTCTTGAAAGGCAATCTCAATTCTAAGCTAGCAGTCTTATCTGTGTTTCCGACAACCTCTTGCTTCATCATTCCCTTGCTTGATGTCGTCGCTAAACGATTACATCTTCATGAAATTTCTCGACAAATGTGTCGTGATCATCATCAGCATTTTGAGCTCTTGCAGGGTATCAATCGAATGCATGTTGACAAATACCATCCTTGCCCCTCGATGATTGTATTATCATCGGCATCATTGTTTACCTTCCCTCCAACACAAACGTGTTCATGTTTTGTGTTGTCCCTTAAGTCCCTTGCTATTCAGCTTACGTTATCTTCTACCTTGGAGTATTACTATCTTTTCTGTCAAGAATGTGGTGAGCATCATTGCACCTCTTAAGAATCCTTGACATAGTAATACTTCTCGCCATCACCCTTCATTTCTTGGTCCCGTGTTGTTTCAAACCGGACTACCAACAACTCAACTCTGATGTATGATTCCAAAACTTCTGGCAACCCTATTGCCTTGAGCTTAACAACTGATTGGTTCTTTCTTAAGTGTGTTGGGTGTTGACTTATCATTTTTGACATTGGTTGTGCTACTCCGTCCGTGTTTCCGAGTGCACCCTTCGACCAATGTTTAATTGTTGTTGTTCCCTCGAGCATACGACATTATACCATTTGATTTGACAAATGCTAACTCCTTGATATTATAATTTTGGAAATTCATCCCTATCAAAATCTTGAGGGATTGTTGCTGAGCCCATCGGTCGCACCCTCAAGTTCTCCATGGTTCGTGATGAAGCTTTTCAAAGCACTATTTTTGTGCCTAACTCATGGAGGGTATGTTTGGTATAAGAAGTGTTTGCCCAAAATTCACGGGCACTCTTTCCGCCGCGAATATGTGAAAGTTTTGTTTTGCTTCCTCTCGGGAAATACCAATTCATTCATGCATGTGCAAAGTGTTATATGTTTTGAAGATTTTTTATCTTCACTTCATATAACTTCTCTTAGCACGCCAAGCCACTGACTGATTTGATCGAGGGAAAAGTTCCTTCATAAGAGCTAATCCAGACTTACACATGGAACCTTGTCATCCTCACTGATGGTTCCCAAAATGAGAACCCAGTTGCCTTTTGAGATAAGAATTCCACGTGGGCATGAATGGCTTGACATTGTGTTCATATATCTTACAATCGAACTCATGATTCAAGAATTGCTTGTGAAGCTCATATCATGAGAATCTTGCATCTTCATTTTTCTTCTCAGGCATATTGAGTCTGAGGTGTCCTGGCACCAATCAGATTTGAATCTCGGGCACATATCCCAATAATTATAACCTTGGTCTTTAGGAAAACCGGTACGGTGATGTCTTATCTCGCACACTGGGCCAAAGGACCTATTGTTATAAATCCTTCCTTATGTAAGGTTCGCCATTCTACCATGAGGGAATTGTATGACTTAGCTTCATAAGTTGTTCCTCATGGCTCCTCTTTGTATACCCATAAGTCCAACCTCTATCTAATGACCATGTCGATGCTATCCCGAAGCACGGATGTGGTACTTTAGATTTCAATAGGAACATTGGAAGCCCAATGCTAAATTGTTCCTGATCAATTATCCAAAACCGTATGGTATGGTTAAACATCATGATTCTTCTTGTCTCTTAATCAAGATGGTTAAGTACTGGATGACCTATCATGCATACCATACCCTATGTTTTCCTCGGGAATGGTATACTTTAATACTTGTGTGTGTGAAACACATTCTCATTCCCATTGGCCTTTTTGACCTTTCTTGTGGCATAACTTGTCCAAGCAGTGTTAATTCCCTGCTTAGGTAAAATTCTCGGTGTACAACTCTGTCAAGGAGACCCTATTACTATTGTGGATAACATTCCAGTAGCCGCCGATGGACGAGGACTTTGCCTATTGGCCCGCCTCGTTTCAACGAGCAGGAAAATGGTTCTATTCGTCCCCCGCACTTGGTACTAACGTTGTTGCCAACATAACTGACATGTTATCCTCTGACATGTCTTGCTACCAAGACCGTATAATATGTCATCCCTTTACCTACTCCCGGCCCACATGGTGGACCCATAACCCAAAGTTCCACAGGATTGAAACCTGACTCTCATGTACATCTTTTGACTCCAAGGTATCCTTTACACTTGGCTTCGTATGAAATTCTTGAGCCACCGTTCAATGGACCGATCACTCTTCGGTCCGTATGATTTCCAACATGTCGAAGATCAAGTCTGCATTATTCATGAGTATCTGAAGGCTGCTCAGTCTCATCAGAAGAGTCAGTATGACCGTCATCAGCAAGATATGGTCTATCAACCTGGCGAAAAGGTTTATCTTCGCGTCACACCAATAAGAGGTGCTCATCATTTCGGGATCAAGGATAAGTTAGCTCCTCGCTATATTGGTCCTTTCACTGTTCTCGGAAGGCGTGGAAAAGTGGCTTATCAATTGGAACTGCCGGCGAACCTTTCTCAGGTTCACGATGTCTTCCATGTGTCTCAGCTCCGCCATTACTTCAATGATCCTATTCGAGCAGTGGATCATGATATGCTTGAGCTGCAATAAGACCTCTCTTATAAGGAGCATCCGGTCCACATTCGCAACCAGGCTGAACGTAAGACTCGTCGCGAAGTCACCAAGTTCCTTAAAGTGAAGTGGTCAAATCATTCTAAAGATGAAGCCACTTGGGAACGCGAGGTTCATCTTCATGATGAATACCCCGAGCTCTTTCCTTCTACCTCTTGATTCTCGGGACAAGAATTCTTGTTAGTAGGGGAGAGTTGTGACACCCCGGTAGTTAAGCTACAGTAATCGCACCCTAATGATGCTAGGTCATCATATTTAACTAAACTAGATTGTCACTTAATAAAAATCAAAGTAATTATCATGTTTAAATTAAAGTCTATGGATGGAAGTTTTCAATTGCAGAAATAATAAAAGAATAAAAAAATAGAATAAAAGAAAGTAAATGGTAAGAGAATAATAATAATAATAATAAAGATAAATAATAAAAGAAAAAGAAACAACAACAGAGAAAAAAAGATGAAGCAAAACACCCCCACCCCTGGCCGAGCTGGGCCAAGAGGCCCAACTGGCCAGGCCCCAACCGCTCCCCACCATCGAACCCTAGCAGCGCCCTGCACGCCGCCAGGAGGGTTTCCCTCGCTAGCGAGAACCCCCCAGGCTCTCCTCGCTCCCCCCTGACTGCCGCCGCCGCCACCCCCCACGCTCGCTCTCTCGCCACGACTGCTCCCACCCGCGAGACTCCCGCACCTACCCCCACCCAATCTCTCGGTCACCTCGACCCACCCCACCGACACCTCCCGTCCCAGCCCCCAGATCGAAAGCCCCATCCCACCGAGAGGCTCCTCTCCCTCTCGTTACCCCAACCCCCCACCGGTCTCTCCTCTCGTCTAGACCAAGAGCTCCCGCAGCCCCGATCCAGATCCTCCACTCCCTCCCTCGTCGGCCGAGGCCTCCCTACAATTTCCCCCGTCGGCCTACCCCCCTTGCACCCGCTGGCCTCCCTCCCTACGTCCCGCTCCGATCCACTAGGAGCCCCGCCGGTCGGCCCCAGGAGCCCCGCCGGCGGCTCCATCCCAGGGGCCCTCCTCACCGGGGCCCCTCTCGGCACGACCTCGCCGACACGGCCTCTCCGGTGACCATCCTGACCGGCATCACCACCACCGCGCCACCACCGTCACCGTCACCACCAGAACCGCGCCATCACCATCGTCACCTCCGCCTTCCCGCGAACTCCGGCTTCACCGGGCCCTCTCGTCAACGTCGGTGAGCCCCTCCTCGGGCTCCTCCCACGATCTCGTTTCCCTCGCCGTCCCGGTTCCGTTCCGACGAACGACACTCCGATCCGGCGCCGTTAGGTTCATGTAGGAGTTCGTGGATATGTAGCTCTCTCTCTATGTGAAGTTCTGTGTGTTAACAAAGAGGTGAGAGTTAAAAATAAATAAATAAAATAAATGATGTATTAGATGCGTGTGTATGTATGTATGTATGTATGTATGAGATGCGATGTATGTATTTGCGTATATAGATATTTGGAGGAATACGATATTTGCATGATTATGTATCTGTGAATAAAATCCAGTATTTGGCCTAAAGCCACTTACCGGTGGGGCCAACGCAACCCGCTGTCTCTGACAGGGAGGCCCCACACCCCTTTTAAAGAAAAGTGAAATTAAAATATAAAAATAAAAATAATGTTTTTATTAAATAAATAAATAGATATATTAGTTAATTAATTAATTAGAATAATTAGAATATGACACATGGGTCCCCCCACTAAATTAATCTGATTAATTAATATTTAATCTTAATTAAAACTTGTGCCTATGACGTTCGGGACCCGCTAGTCAGTTGACCAGTCAACTGTTGATGTGAGCATGACATGATGCTGATGTCATAATAGCTTTTTATTAAATTATTTAAAATTGTTTTTAATTCCTAATTATTGAATAAAACTTTAAAAATTAATATTAAATAATCCGTAAGTCAGATCAAAATATTTTCAACATGAAAGTTGATGAGGAGAACGAGACAAACCCGGATACACGGTCCATTCGTCTGTCACACGTCCCTAGCATAGCAAACATGGAACATTTCCATCGTTTCTAGTATGACCGGTAGTAATCTGAGACCCGGAAAATATCGTCAGATATTCTTTCGCCCTGTCTATGACGGATGTTGCTGCGTTAGCTCATGTCTAGCCTGCATCTTGCCATGTGTGGCTTTGTGATGCGTTTGGTTGCTGTGTTATTTATTGTGTTTCCCCTCTGTTACTTCGTTTCCGGTAGACAACGAGACCGATGATGATCCGGTGATCGACTACTTCAACGTCGAGGATCTGTATCTGTGTGTAGAGCAACAAGGCAAGCAAACCCCCCTTGATCATTCCTATATCGCCTATATCTTTCTTCCTACTGCTTACATTAGTATTTTGTTACTGTTGTAGTTAGCTCCTATATCTGATGCATAGCCTGTTTTTGATGAACTGCTACTTTCAGTCCTGTACCTTTAATATGCTTAGTATAGGTGGAGCAATCATCCCCTCAGACCCCGTAGTCCAGTTGCCCCGCTTGTTTTCAAATCTCGATCCCTGATCGACGAGCCAGACCCGACACAACACATACACCCCCTTCGTTGTACGACGCTACGGAGATACTATCAGGTACCGAGGGTGACACCTCGCTAAGTACTCCTGATGATATCTCTGTAGTATAGATAGTCGGTCGTGGTTGTCGAGGGTGATTCCTCTTTCACCATTCCCGATGACGCCTCTGTCGTGCAACCCCTCAAGTGTGGGACCCCCGAGGGTGATTCCTCTAAGCCCACCTTGACGGGTACATCGTTCGGAATCCAACGAGGGTGATACCTCGGATTCCCCCCGATGTTACAACCACACAGTTACTTGACCATGTTACTCGGATCTTTGGTGATTAGTTGTAAGACGGGTGGATTCCCGTGAGACTGTGTTGTTGGCCTAATTAAAATGTTAATGGATTTGGGTATTTGATCTGGGTTGGTCGGAGACCTTTTCGCACTAACCGGCTACGCGCGAAGAATATGGGTACTCGGCGTCGCGGTATCAGCCAAAGCTTTTCAGATGTCAGCAATCGTAGTGGCGCGCGCCCGAGTGGTCCCGAGATGCATTGCGCTTGTGATTAAGGGATGCTAGGACTGATGTCGGCCGCCCTCGCATCGTGCAGGAGCGCGGAGGGGAACTGGGCCCATGAACCCTTTGCGCTTAGGATTTAGACCCGCGGGGTGACCTGTGTGATTAGTCTTAGGTGGGGCTGCGACGTGTCGATATTCCGAGGCCGGGCATGACCCAGAAAAGTATGTCCGGCGAGAGTGTTATCGAGCGTGACGGGACATGTGGTGCACCCGTGCAGGGATGAAAATTAACTATACGGATAGCCGTGTCCACGGTTACAGGACGACTTGGAGTTGTGCCCCGATCTTATACAACTACAATTGTTACTTAACTGGAATTAGTTTGTCTCGGGATTGCTTCCTCGCAGGGAGTCGAAGGAGGATCTTTAGGCGTGACCTCACTTTAATATTGCTGCAACAATATGACTATTAATGTTTTACCCCTGTTCTACTCTCGTCTATTGCTGCAAGACCCTGAAGATGCTAGTCTTCGATAGGACTAGGCCTTCTCTCTCTATTCTCGCATTGCTGCAGTCAGTCCACATATAACCCCCCCTTCTTTGATACTGATGCATAATTAGAATAGTTCTGATGTAAGACTTGCGAGTACTTTGGATGAGTACTCACCGTTGCTTTGCTCCCCCTCTTGTCCCCTCGATCCGTTTGCTGCGACCAGATGATGGAGCCCAGGAGTGGAGTTTCCTGCCGACGCTTGCCGCCCCAATGGTGTCATCTTCGTGGAGGCCGCTGAAGTTAGGAGTAGTTAGGAGGCTCCCAGGCAGGAGGCCTCGCCTCGTTCGATCGTTGTTTCTTTTGTGCTAGCCTTCCCTAAGGCACCCCTTGTTTTATGTCTGTACTCAGATATTTGTTGCTTCCGCTGACTCGTGTGTGTTTTTCGAGCTTCTGTATTCTAGCCCTCGAGGCCCCTGGCTTGTAATATGAAGCTTGTATTATTTTATTTGTGTCTAGAGTTGTGTTGTGATATCTTCCCGTAAGTCCTTGGGTTTGATCGTACGCGTTTGCGTGTATGATTAGCGTACGATTAAACCGAGGGTGTCACAGCGACCAACTAGAGAGCGACAACAGTCATCAAGATGCGATGAGTTTGACTACCATTGAATGCAAGCATGAACATGATATAAATCACCATGAATACGAACATCATAGAGGCTATGTTGATTTTGTTTCAACTACATGCATGAACATGCGCCAAGTCAAGCCACTTGAAACATTCAAAGGAGAATACCATCCTATCATACTACATCATACTCATCTCAAAATCTATGTTGGCATTCAAGACAAACCATTATAAGCTCTCAGCTAAATAAGCATGGCATCCGAAACTATGATCTCTAAGTTGTCATTGCAAACATGGTTCTCTCACAACAAAGCTAAATCTGGGTCGACAAGCTAGTCATATTTACAAAAACAAAATAGATAGAGTTCATACCAGCTTTCAGTCTCAGTCACTTCATCATATATCATCATTGTTGCCTTTCATTTGCATGATCGAACGATGAAAACGATAATAAGCGCATTGGACTAAGCTGAATCTGCAGGCAAACACAAAGGAGAAGACAACGTAATATGGCTCTTTGAAAGCTAAACAGGTAAGCATGTAAGAACCACTAAGCATTGTAACCAATATCTTCTACCTTGACACAAAGAAAAAGAGAGCTATTTACACGGGAAAAATCCCAACAAGCAAAAGAAGAAAGAAAAATCTTTTTGGGTTTTCTCAAAAGGACACAAAACAAGAAAACAAGAAAATAGAAAGAAACTAGCATGGATAATACAGTGGCAAAGTGTAAACACCGGCTAACAAAGTGAAAACATAAGCATAAATGTAAAGTCGGTGAGAACACGTACTCCCCCAAGCTTAGGCTTTTGGCCTAGCTTGGTCTACTCACAAGGTGGGAAATAACCAGCTCCAGGATACTCTGGAGCAGACTGTGGATGCCACTGCTGTGTGAGCTCCTCTCGCTCCCACTGATAAACTGGCGTCTGGTACTCGACTGGCGGCTCGGGCACGGGCGCCTGTGGTTGGGCCAAGCCCCAATATGCGTAGATGTCCGCGGGCATAATAGTGTACCTACCTGCATGAAGATCAAACAAAAAAGGAGCATGCAAAGTAATAGTCTCTCGAGTACCCTGACTAAACACCAGGTTATAAATCATCCGTCTACTAGCATCTCTATCCAGAAAATCATGGAGAATCATGCTGTCATAATCCAGATATCTCTCAGGGAGAAGCATCTCTCCTTCCTCTCCCAGTCTAATGGGTATCTCAAAGTGTCTGGCAAGACGGGTAGCGTAGATACCTCCATAGACAACACCTTTAGAACGGTTCAGGTTCGACCGTTGAGATACTATAGCGCCCAAGCTATAAGTCTTATCGTTATAAAGGCCTTCGCGCAAAACCGCAAGGTCTGGAGAACTAAGTGATCCAGCCTCCCCACGGCCAATCAAACATTTTCCCACAAATAGTGAGAAGTACCGAAGCACAGGAAAATGTATGCTAGCAATTCTAGCGCGAGACACTCCTCTCGCCTCTCCAACAGCAATAGAACCAATGAAATCCTCCAAGTCCCATGGACGAGGGTCACGGATATCCCCAACATAAGGTAATTTGCATACATTGCAAAAATCCTACAACGTCATGCACTGGGGGACATTGTATATCATGAACTCAACCATGGGAGGATTCTTCCTCGGATAAAAGTTGAAGCTTTGAACAAAAATATTGGTGAGGAGGAGATATTGTGGGAACTTATCTTCAACGAACACAGTAAGACCTGCGTTCTCCACCAAGTAATAAAAGTCTTCATAAAGTCTGGCGGCGCGCAAAAATTCATCACTTGGCCACTCGCACGCTTGAACTTCTGTGACTCGAGGGACTGCGTACTTGGGGTGATTCTTCTCATCGTCCTTGTGGTTACGGCTTGAAGAGCCTCTCAAAAACCTCCTCATCTTTTCCCTTTTCTACCTCTGAAAAATTATGAAATTTTTAGAGGCTTCGAAGAAAAGTGAATAAGGATTAACCCTACTTGTAGAAACTACTCCTACTAGTGCCTAGAGACCGTATCACGCGCTAAAACTACTTGGGACCAGCTAAAATCAACATTTCTAGCTCAAGAACAGGGTCACCAAGGAGTAATTTCCCCAAAACGGTTCCGAGAATAGTTCTTTGAGCAAGGAGATCGAAAATCACAGCCAAATGAGCAAGAACATGGGTTTGAGTTGCGAAATAATTTTTTCTGGAGGTGGAAGAAGAGGCTGAGAGCTGGAATGAGTGGAGGGGGTGCCTGTGGGCCCCACAAGCTTGCACCCCGCCACCAGGGGGTAGGTGGCGGTGGAGGGGCTTGTGGCCCACTGGTCAGCTCTCAGGCCCAGAAATTTTCAAAAATTTCAGAAAAAATCATACTAAATTTTCAGGACCATCGGAGAACTTATATTTTTGAGGTATTTTTCTCCAGGACGCTAAAACAGAAAACAGGAAAAACTAAACTAATTCTATCATTTTTCTTCTAAGGAACAGAAAAGGAAAACTCAAAACAGAGGTATGTGACTCTCTAATTCATCTGTCTCATGGTCATTGAAAGAAATCCTTCAATGGGATTGATCAAGTCCTTATGACAAAAACCTTCTCGAGTCGCAAAAGAGAACGGAGATTTTTCGAATAGCCACTAAGTCACCTCAATGGGGATATGTATCTCCCCAACAAGCAAATCATACTTCATCTTGACACGAGGAATAGGGCATTCAAAGCTCCCAATAAGAATCGATGAAGTCTTTTCGATAGCATTGATGCAATGTACTGGATATCGTTTCTTCGGAGAGTGCACTGTGTGCTCATTACCGTTGACGTGGAAAGCGACATTGCCTTTGTTGCAATCTATAACAGCCCCTGCAGTGTTTAAAAAGGGTCTTCCAAGGATGACAGCCATGGCATCATCCTCGGGAATATCCAAGATAACAAAGTCTGTTAAGATAGTGGTGTTAGCAACCACAACAGGCACATCCTCGCAAATGCCGATAAGGAAACAAGTTGATTTGTCGGCCATTTGCAGAGAAATTTCAGTGGGTGTCAACTTATCCAATTCAAGTCTACGATAAAGAGAAAGCGGCATAACACTAACACCGGCTCCAAGGTCACATAAGGCAGTTCTTACCTAGTTCCCTTTAATGGAGCAAGGTATAGTGGGCACTCCGGGATCACCAAGTTTCTTAGGAGTTCCACCTTTGAAAGTGTAGTTGGCAAGCATGGTGGAGATCTCAAGATCTGGTATCTTCCGTTTATTAGTCACGATATCTTTCATGTACTTGGCATACAGAGACATCTTGAGCATATCAGTTAACCGCATCTGCAGAAAGACGGGTCTTATCATCTCAACGAAGCGCTCAAAATCCTCATCATCCTTTTTCTTGGATGGCTTAGGAGGAAAGGGCATAGGTCTCTGAACCCATGGCTCTCTTTCTTTACTATGCTTCCTAGCAGTGAAGTCATTCTTGTCGTATCTCTTAGGTTGTGGATTATCAGGATTAACCGTAGGTTCAATCTCCACATCCTTGTCATTGCTAGGTTGAGCATCATTACGAACATCACTGTCCATATTGTCACCAGGTTCATGTTCATCACCAGATTGTGTTTCTGCCTCAGACGCAGAAATATCATTAGGTTCTTCAGGTGTGACAGTATTTGGTGAACTGGCGTGCAGGTTCCTATGATCCTTCTTCTTCTCCTTAGGATGACTAGGTGTATCAGCATTGATTCCTTGAGAATCTTGATCAATTTTCTTAGAATGACCTTCAGGATACAAAGGTTCCTAAGTCATTTTGCCTCCTCTAGTAATGTCTCTGACAGAGTTGTCATTTAATTCATTGAGCAGGTCATTCTGAGCTTTAAGTACTTGTTCTACCTGAGTAGTATTCATAGAGGCATGTTTACTTAGGAGCTTCAGAGCATTGACATTTCTGTCTACACAAGCACTTAAATGGCTAAGCATACGAGTACTTTGTTCCAAATGTCTGCTAACATAATCATTGAAACTCTGTTGTTTGGCAACAAAGTTGTCAAATTCATCAAAGCATAGGCTAGCGGGTTTATCAAAAGGAATATCACTCTCATCAAACCTACACAGAGAATTCACTTCTACCACCTGTGTCAGGTTGTCGAGACCATGGATCTCTTCGGTAGGCAGTAGATTTTTGACATCTTCAGCCCTAATGCCTTTCCCTTGCATAGATTTCTTGGCTTCTTGCATATCTTCGGGACTGAGGAATAGAATACCTCTTTTCTTAGGAGTTGGCTGAGGAGGTGATTCAGGAATAGTCCAAGCATTATGTTGATCAAGAGGTTATTTAGTAGGGTCTCAGCTTGTTCTACAGTTCGTTCCCTAAAAACACAACCGGCACAACTATCTAGGTAGTCTCTAGAGGCATCGGTAAGTCCGTTATAGAGGATATCAAGTATCTCGTTCTTCTTAAGAGGGTGATCGGGCAAAGCATTCTGTAGCTGGACGAGCCTCCCCCAAGCTTGTGGAAGACTCTCTTCTTGGAGTTGAGCAAAGTTGTATATTTCCTGCAAGGCAGCTTGCTTCTTATGGGCAAGGAAATATTTCTCACAGAAGTAATAGACCATCTCCTGGGGACTACGCACACATCCAGGAGCAAGAGAGGTGAACCAGACTTTAGCGTCATCCTTTAGAGAGAAAGGAAATAGCTTAAGGATATAGTAGTGGCAGATCTTCTCCTCATTAGTGAAGAGGTTGGCTATTTCGGATAGTTTGGCAAGATGGGCTATGACCGTCTCAGACTCATAACTGTGAAAAGGATCAGATTCGACTAGAGAGATTATCTCAGGGTCGACAGAGAATTCATAATCCTTATCGGTGACAAAGATAGGCGACGTGGCAAACTTCGGGTCATTTTTCATCCTAGCTTCCCGAGATTTTTCCTTCCACTTGAGAAGTAATTTCTCAGTGTCATAGGCATCCTTACACGCAAGAAAATCCTCAGCTATCTCTCCCTCCATAACGTAACCCTCGGGTATATCAGGTAATTCATATCTAGGAGAGCTAGATCTAACAGGAGCAAAAGCAGGTTCTATCTCAATAGTATCGGCAGTTTCAGAAGCATCACGAGCATTGGCAGTAACTCTAGCAATATGAGCATCAAGGAACACTCCTAGTGGAACATCAGGCAAAATAGTATCTCTAGCAGTATCAAGCATAACATCATCAGGCAAAATAGCATCTCTAGCATCATCAGGCAAAGCAGTATCAAGCATAGCATCTCTAGCAGTATCAGGCATAGTATCAAGCATAGCATCATCAGGCATAGTATCAAGCATATCATCTCTAGCAGTAGCATCATAAGCATCATCAAGCACATGCGACATATCAAGATTTCTAGCAGGAGGTGATGTCGCAAACTTACTCATAACTGAAGGTGAATCAAGTGCAGAGCTAGATGACAATTCCTTACCTCCCCTCGTAGTTGAGGGCAAGACTTTGGTCTTCGGATACTTCAGATTCTTCATAGTGATCAGCACATATAAATCCCAAGTGACTCAGAGAATATAGCAATACCTCCCCGGCAACGGCGCCAGAAAAATGTTGATCGTGCAATCTCTAGCGTTAGCTAAACGAATGCTAATGACACAAACCTTCTCCTGCAACGGCACCAGAAGAATGCTGAAAGCACTCCCCAGTAATGAGGCTAGAAGAATGTTGTTGATGGCCCACCAGCGCGTGGGTTTGCAGCAGTTTTCGAGGGTAGAGTATTCGACCCAATTTGTTGATAAGCCACTCGGGAGGTAAGAGTATACTCTAAAGTATTAGCAGCTGAATTTGTCATATTCAACCGCACCTGAAAGATTAGTATCTGCAAGCACAGTAGTAACAGCAAAGTAGCGAGTAACGGTAGTGAAACGAGCAATAGCAGCGGCAAGGAACAGTAGTAGTGACAGAAGTAGTAGGACAAACTCGTAGGCAATGGGTCGGTGATTTGTTTGGATGATATTCATCATGCAACAGCTATAACACGGAGAGATATGTGGCTAGCTCTCGTTCGTCAATGTGATGTAGGCATGCATTCCGTGTGTCGTCATACGTGCTTAGGGAAAAGAACTTGCATGACATCTATTGTCCATCCCTCCCGTGGCAGCGGGGTCCAAAAGGAGACTACGGGATATTAAGGTTCTCCTTTTAAGAAAGAACCAGACCAACGCATTAGAACTTGGTGAACACATGAACTCCTCAAACTATGGTCATCACCGGGAGTGGTTCCGGTTATTGTCACTCCGGGGTTGCCGGATCATAACACATAGTAGGTAACTACAACTTGCAAGATCGGATCTAAAACACACATATATTGGAGACAACATAATAATTTCAGATCTGAAATCATGGCACTCGGGCCCTAGTGATAAGCATTAAGCATGGCAAAGTAGTAGCAACATCAATCTCAGAACATAGTGGATACTAGGGATCAATCCCCATCAAAAATAACTCGATTACATGATAGATCTCATCCTACTCATCACCGCCCACCGAGCCTACGAATAGATTACTCACGAACGACGAAGAGCTTCATGGAATTGGATAGAGAAGAAGGTTGATGATGACGATGGCGACGATTTCCCCTCTCCGGAGCCCAAGACGGACTCCAGATCTGCCCTCCAGATGAAGAACTGGAGGTGGCGGCGCCTCCATATCGAAAACGCGACGAAAACTTCTCTTTTTATTTTTCTGGGACGAAAGGCAACTTATAGAGCTGGAGTTGGGGCGACAGGTGCCTGTGGGCCCCACAAGCCTGCCCACCGCCACCAGGGGGGTGGTTGCGGAGAAGGGGCTTGTGGCTCACTGGCCCACCCCCTGAGGTGGAACTTGGCGTAGATATTTTTGATATTTTCCAAAACTGCTCCCCGTAAATTTTCAGGACGTTTGGAGAACTTTGATTTCTGCACAAAAATAACACCAAGGCAATTCTGCTGAAAACATCGTCAGTCCAGGTTAGTTCCATCCAAATCATGCAAATTATAGTCCAAAACAAGGGCAAAAGAGTTTGGAAAAGTAGATACGTTGGAGACGTATCAATGTATGTCTTGCGATGGGATATCTATGGTGACAATGGGGTGTTCTATTGATCCACTTGATGTATGTTGATGGTCAACTTGCGGGTTTCGTGACCTTGTGAATCTATGCATAGGGGTTGGCACATTGCTATTGTTGGGGAACGTAGTAATAATTCAAAAATTTCCTACGTGTCACCAAGATCAATCTAGGAGATGCTAGCAACGAGAAAGAGGGAGACCATCTTCGTACCGTTGAAGATCACTAAGTGGAAGCGTTGTAATAAACGCGGTTGATGGAGTCGTACTCGTGGTGATTCAAATCACGGAAGATCCGATCCAAGCACCGAACGAAAGGCGCATCCGCTTTCAACACACGTACAACCCGAGGATGTCTCCTTGATCCAGCAAGGGGGGAGGATAAGTTGAGGGAGATCTCCGGCAGCACGAAGACGTGGTGGTGGTGGAGTTTGTGGTTCTCCGGCACGGTTTCGCCAAGCGCCGTGGAGGAGGAGAAGTGGAGGGGTAGGGTTGCGCCAAGGGGGAGGGTTCATGTGTGTGCGCAGCCCTCTCACCCCTCCTCTATTTATAGGGGGAAGGGAGAGGGGGCCGACCACCATAGAAACCCTAGGAGTGGGCGGCGGCGGCCAAGGGGGTGGCTTGCTGCTGCGGCAATAAAAGTCCTTCCTTGGCGCTAGGAATTCTTCTTGTTACTTCTCTGGTTTGCGTCGGTTTTCCCTTGAAGAGGAACGGGTGATGCAGCACAGGAGCAGTAATTATTTCCCTTAGTTTGAGAACCAAGGTATCGATCCAGAAGGAGGGCCTCGTCAAGTCCAGAGTACCTGCACAAACACAAACAGGCTTGCACCCAACGCTTCAAAGGGGTTGTCAATCCCTTCAAGATTGTTTGCAAAGTGAGATCTGAAGGCGGAAAGTGCAACGAAGTAAAAAGTGTAAGGCTGAAAATATGGTGTGGAGTAGACCGTGGGGGCCATAGTGTTCACTAGAGGCTTCTCTCATAATAGCAAATATCACGGTGGGTGAACAAATTACTGTCAAGCAATTGATAGAACCGCGCAAAGTCATGACGATATCTAAGGCAATGATCATACATATAGGCATCACGTCCGAGACAAGTAGATCGATACTTTCTGCATCTACTACTATTACTCCACACATCGACCGCTATCCAGCATGCATCTAGTGTATTGAGTTCATGACGAACAGAGTAACGCTTTAAGCAAGATGACATGATGTAGAGGGATAATCTCAAACCAATGATGAAAACCCCATCTTTTTACCCTTGATGGCAACAACAGGATGCGTGCCTCGCTACCCCTTCTGTCACTTCGTGAGGTCACCGCACGGTATGAACCCAAAACCAAGAACTTCTCCCATTGCAAGAATCATAGATCTAGTTGGCCAGGCAAAACCCACAACTCGGAGAGAATTACAAGGATATGAAATCATGCATAAGAGAGATCAGAAGAAACTCAAATAAGATTCATAGATAATCTGATCATAAATCCACAATTCATCGGATCTCGACAAACACACCGCAAAATAAGATTACATCGGATAGATCTCCATGAAGATCATGGAGAACTTTGTATTGAAGATCCAAGAGAGAGAAGAAGCCATCTAGCTACTAGCTATGGACCCGTAGGTCCATGGTGAACTACTCACGCATCATCGGAGAGGTCATGGTGTTGATGAAGAGGCCCTCCGTGTCTGAATCCCCCCTCCGGCAGGGCACCAGGACGTGCCCCAGATGGGATCTTGCGGAGACAGAAGCTTGCGGCGGCGAAAACGTACTTTCGATGATCTCCTGATTTTTTTGGGATTTTTAGGGAATTTATAGGCGCAACCTCTAGGTTAGGGGGGCGCTCAGGGGGCCCACAAGCCTGGATGGCACGGCATCCCCCCTGGTCGCGGGGTGGGGGCTTGTGGGGCCCCTGAGGCTCCCCTGCCTTGGCTCCCAAGCTTCCCGATCTTCTTCCGTTCCAGAAAAAATCTTTTCTAGGATTTTCTTCCGTTTGGACTCCATTTCAAAATCTCCTCTGAAAGGGGTCAAAAACATGGAAAAAACAGGAACTGGCACTTGGCACTGAGTTAATAAGTTAGTCCCAAAAAATATATAAAAGGTATGCAAAACATCCAAAGTTTGACAAGATAATAGCATGAAACCATCAAAAATTATAGATACGTTGGAGACGTATCAAGCATCCCCAAGCTTAACTCCTGCTCGTCCGCGAGTAGGGAAGTGATAAAGAATGAATTTTTGATGTGGAATGCTACCTAGCATAGTTGTCCTTTGCAACTTCTTTCACGTGGCATGAATGTTCAGATCTGTAAGATTCGAAACAAATGTTTGCTATTGACATGAAAACAGTAATACTTCAAGCAAACTAGCAAATTAATCATGAACTTTCAAAATAACAAGGCCAAAGAAAGTTACCCTACAAAATCATATAGTCTGGCTATGCTCCATCATCCTCGCACAACTAAAGTAAATCATGCACAACCCCGGTATTGGCCAAGTAATTGTTTTCGCACTCTTACTTTCTCAAACTTTTTATAACTATCACGCAATACATGAGCGCGAGCCATGGATATAGCACTATAGGTGGAATAGAGTGTGGTGGTGGTTGTGAGACAAAAAGGAGGAGATGGTCACATTGACTCGGCATATCAAAAAGCTATGGAGATTCCCATTAATAGATATCAATGTGAATGAGTAGGGATTGCCATACAAAATATGCACTAGAGCTATAAGTATGCGAAAGCTCAAAAGGAAAACTAGTGGGTGTGCATCCAACTTGCTTGCTCACGAAGACCTAGGGCAATTTTGAGGAAGCCCAACATTGGAATATAAAAGCCAAGTTATATAATGAAAATTCCCACTAGCATATGGTAGTGACAAATCAAGAAGCTCTCAATCATGAAGAACATGGTGCTATCATGAAGCACAAGTGTGGAAAAAGATAGTAGCATTGTCCTTTCTCTCTTTTTCTCTCTCTTTTTTTCATTTGGGCTCTTAGGCCTCTCTTTTTTTATCCCTTTTTTTGGGATCTTTGGGCTATTTTTTTATTTCCTCATATGGGACAATGCTCTAATAATGATGATCATCACACATTTTATTTACTCACACCTCAAAGATCACAATGGTGATGACTCCATAGGAAATGCCTCCGGCAGTGTACCGGGATGTGCAATGATCTAGCATGGCGTATGACGTTGAAACATCTCGCTAGCTATCTTACGATCATGCAATGGCAATATGAGAGTGACGACACAAGTCATGAGACGGAACGGTGAGAGTTGCATGGCAATATATCTCGGAATGGCTACGAAAATGCCATAGTAGGTAGATATGGTGGCTGTTTTGAGGAAGGAATTTGGTGGGTTTGTGCACCAGCGAGAATTGCGCGGCACTAGAGAGGCTAGCAATGGTGGAAGGTGAAGGTACATCTATACCATGGGCTCACATTAGTCATGAAGAACTCACATACTTATTGCGAAAGTTTTTATTAGAAATCGAAACAAAGTGCTAAACGCATACTCCGAGGGGAAGGGTTGGTAGGTGTAAACCATCGCTCGATCCCGACCTCAACACAAAGGATGACAATCAATAGATCAATTATGATCCGACTTCCTAACATAGAGATTCACCATAGTGCATGCTACAGGAATCACTAACTTCAACACAAGTATTTCTAGGTTCACAACACCCTACTAACATGACTTTTAATATTACCAAATCCATGTCTCAAAACTATTTGAGAGGAATCAAAACTTCTCTTTCTACTCAATGCACATGAAGATGGAGGTTTTTGCATCCTATTTGGGTATCTATCACTTTTGGGACTACTTTCATAGCATAAGCGAACTACCAAATCACACACCGCTGTGCTCTAAAAGATATAAGTGAAGCACAAGAGCAAAAGTATCTAGCCCAAAAGATATAAGTGAAGCACTATGAGCGTTCTAGCAAAATCACGATGAGTGCATGTCTCTCTCTCTCAAAAAGGTGTGCAGCAAGGATGATTGTGACACAACGAAAAGAAAAGACTCCTAAGATACAAGACGCTCCAAGCAAAACACATATCATGTGGTGAATAAAAATATAGCTCCAAGTAATGTTACCGATGGATTGAAGACGAAAGAGGGGATGCCTTCCCGGGGCATACCCAAGCTTAGGCTTTTCGGTGTCCTTGAATTTGACTTGTGATGCCTTGGGAATCCCCAAGCTTGAGCTCTTTCCACTTCTTATCTCATCATCCATGAGAACATCACCCAAAACTTGAAAACTTCACAACACAAAACTTAAACAGAAACTCGTGATAACATTAGTACAAGAAAACAAACTACCACTTATTTTGGTACTGTAGAAAACTTGAATTCTATCTATATTGATGATGGGCTACTGTATTCTCACTTTTCCATGGCTAGTATCCCCCGATACTAACCATAGTTTCATCAAAACAAGCAACCAACTCAACAAAAACAAAATGTGTCAACAACAGACTAGTCTGTAGCAATCTGTATACTTCGTATACTTATGGTACCTCAAAAAATCTGAAAACTTACGACGGCCTGGGCAAAAAGCATATCAATCAGCAGCAAAAAGAATAAACTCAAATGCTCTTTCTGAATAAAAATGAAAAATCATCTCGTGAGCGAAAAGTTTCTGTGTTTTTCCAGCAGGATCAAACAACCATTACCGAGACTAGTCATAAAGGTTTTGCTTGGCTCAAACACAAAAAGAGACACAAAAAACACAATCACAACAGAATTATGAAAGTGTGGACACAACAAAACAGAAAGAAAAAGATAAATTCATTGGGTTGCCTCCCAACAAGCGCTCTTGTTTAACGCCCTTAGCTAGGCATTGATAATTCAATGATGCCCACATAGAAGATAGCAATCGGACACGAAGAGAGCATCATAAAGCATGTGAAAATCACATCTAAGTCTAACATACTTCCTATGCATAGGCATTTTATAGGAGAACAAATTGGCAAGACAACCAATATTTACCAAATGCAAGGAAGAAGAAAGAGACAATAGCAATCTTAACACAACGAGAGGTGATTTAGTGATATGAAAGTTTCTACCACCATATTTTCCTCTCTCATAATAATTACATGTGGGATCATATTCAAATTCAACAATGTAACTTTCACATAGGATATTCTTTTCATGATCCACATGCATGCAAAGTTGACGCTCTTCAAAAATAGTGGGATTATCATCAACTAAAGTCATGAGTTCTCCAAACCCACTTTCAATAATATTGCAAATATCATATTCATCATGAGACTTAAACAAATTTTCAAGATCATAATAAAAATCATCGCCCCACTCATGATCATTGCAACAAGTAGTGGACATACCAAAACTAGCATCCCCAAGCTTAGGGTTTTGCATATTCTTACCATGACTGTCACTAATAGAATTTATAGTGAAACCATTGCAATCATGCTTTTTATCCAGGGAGCCCTCGTGAATGACTTCATAAATTTCTTCCTCGCAATTTTCAGATTCACGCATCTCAAGAAAAACTCCATAAAGATAGTCAAGTGCACTCAACTCACTAGCAGTTGGATCAACATAATTGAATCTCTTAAAGAGATTAGCAAGTGGATGAGGATCCATATCACAAGATTTTCAGCAAGCGAATATGCAAGCATATTGAAGGACATGGCACACAAGCGAACAGAAAGCAAGCGAGAGAAAAGGGCGAACGAAAAAAGGAAAATTGGTGAAGTGGGGGAGAGGAAAACGAGAGGGAATTGTCAAACAAAGTAAATGCAAGAGATGAGTTTGCAACACCTACTTGGATGAGTTCTTGACTTGATCTTCCTCCCCGGCAATGGCGCCGGAAATTCTTCTACTGCGGCAACAAAAGTCCTTCCTTGGCGCTAGGAATTCTTCTTGTTACTTCTCTGGTTTGCGTCGGTTTTTCCCTTGAAGAGGAAAGGGTGATGCAACACAGGAGCAGTAAGTATTTCCCTTAGTTTGAGAACCAAGGTATCGATCCAGAAGGAGGGCCTCGTCAAGTCCAGAGTACCTGCGCAAACACAAACAAGCTTGCACCCAACGCTTCAAAGGGGTTGTCAATCCCTTCAAGATTGTTTGCAAAGTGAGATCTGAAGGAGGAAAGTGCAACGAACTAAAAAGTGTAAGGCTGAAAATATGGTCTGGAGTAGATCCTGGGGGCCATAGTGTTCATTAGAGGCTTCTCTCATAATAGCAAATATCACGGTGGGTGAACAAATTACTGTCGAGCAATTGATAGAACCGCGCAAAGTCATGACGATATCTAAGGCAACGATCATACATATAGGCATCACGTCCGAGACAAGTAGACCGATACTTTCTGCATCTACTACTATTACTCCACACATCGATCGCTATCCAGCATGCATCTAGTGTATTGAGTTCATGACGAACACAATAACGCTTTAAGCAAGATGACATGATGTAGAGGGATAATCTCAAACCAATGATGAAAACCCCATATTTTTACCCTTGATGGCAACAACATGATGTGTGCCTCTCTACCTCTTCTGTCACTGGGTGAGGTCACCGCACGGTATGAACCAAAACCAAGCACTTCTCCCATTGCAAGAATCATAGATCTAGTTGGCCAGACAAAACCCACAACTCGAAGAGAATTACAAGGATATGAAATCATGCATAAGAGAGATCAGAAGAAACTCAAATAAGATTCATAGATAATCTGATCATAAATCCACAATTCATCGGATCTCGACAAACACACTGCATAAGAAGATTACATCGGATAGATCTCCATGAAGATCATGGAGAACTTTGTATTGAAGATCCAAGAGAGAGAAGAAGCCATCTAGCTACTAGCTATGGACCCGTAGGTCTATGGTGAACTACTCACGCATCATCGGAGAGGTCATGGTGTTGATGAAGAGGCCCTCCGTGTCCGAATCCCCCCTCCGGCACGGCACCAGGACGTGCCGCAGATGGGATCTTGCGGAGACAGAAGCTTGCGGCGGCGGAAAAGTACTTTCGATGATACCCTGATTTTTTTGGGGTTTTTAGGGAATTTATAGGCACAACCCCTAGGTCAGGGGGCGCTCAGGGGGCCCACAAGCCTGGATGGCGCGGCCTCCCCCTGGCCGCGGGGTGGGGGCTTGTGGGGCCCATGAGGCTCCCCTGCCTTGGCTCCCAATCTTCTCGATCTTCTTCCGTTCCAGAAAAAATATTTTCATGGATTTTCTTCCGTTTGGACTCCATTTCAAAATCTCCTCTGAAAGGGGTCAAAAACATGGAAAAAACAGGAACTGGCACTTGGCACTGAGTTAATAAATTAGTCCCAAAAAATATGTAGAAGGCATGCAAAACATCCCAAGTTTGACAAGATAATAGCATGAAACCATCAAAAATTATAGATACGTTGGAGACGTATCACTTGCCTCCCAAGTTGGTGAGAGGCAGCCCCATGCCCTAAGGTTTCAGCCCTAGGCGCCTTGGCCCCCTTTGGTGGTGCGCACGAGCCCACGAGGGAGCTGGTTCCCTCCCACTTTCGTCCCATGTGGACCTCCATGACAGGTGGCCCCTCCCGGTGGACCCCCGGTACCCTTTCGATGGTCCCGATACAATACTAATAAACCCCGAAACCTTTCCGGTGACCGAAAATGGACTTCCCTTATATAAATCTTCACCTCTGGACTATTCCGGAACTCCTCGTGACGTCTGGGATCTCATCCGGGACTCTAAACAACTTTCGGTAACCACATATACAATTCCCATTACAACTCTAGCGTCACCGAACCTTAAGTGTGTAGACCCTACGGGTTCGGGAATCATGCAGACGTGACCGAGACACCTCTCCAGCCAATAACCAATAGAGGGATCTCGATACCCATATTGTCTCTGACATGTTCCATGATGATCTCATCGGATGAACCACGATGTTGGAGATTTACTTAATCTCGTATACAATTCCCTTTGCCTATCGGTATGATACTTGTCCGAGATTCGATCGTCGATATCCCAATACCTTGTTCAATCTCGTCATCGGCAAGTCTCTTTACTCGTTCCGTAACACATGATACCATGGATAAATCCTTAGACACATTGAGCTCATTATGATGATGTATTACCGAGTGGGCCCAGAGATACCTCTCCGTCACACGGAGTGACAAATCCCAATCTCGACTCGTACCAACCCAACAGACACTTTCGGAGATACCTCTAGTGCAGCTTTATAGTCACCCAGTTACGTTGTGACGTTTGATACACCCAAAGCATTCCTACCGTATCCGGGAGTTGCACAATCTCATGGTCTAAGGAAATGATACTTGACATTAGAAAAGCTCTAGCAAACGAACTACAAGATCTTGTGCTATGCTTAGGATTGGGTCTTGTCCGTCACATCATTCACCTAATGATATCATCCCGTTATCAATGACATCCAATGTCCATGGTCAGGAAACCATGAGCATCTATTGATCAACGAGCTAGTCAACTAGAGGCTCCATAGGTACATGGTGTGGTCTATTTACTCACACATGTATTACGGTTTCCGGTTAATACAATTATAGCATGAACAATAGACAATTATCATGAAGAAGGAAATATAATAATAACCATTTTATTATTGCCTCTAGGGCATATTTCCAACAGTCTCCCACTTGCACTAGAGTCAATAATCTAGTTACATTGTGATGAATCGAACACCCATAGAGTTCTGGTGCTGATCATGTTTCGCTCGTGGAAGAGGTTTAGTTAACGGATCTTCGACATTCAGATCCGTATGTAATTTACAAACACACACACACACACACACACACACACACACACACACACACACACACACACACACACACATATATATATATATATATATATATATATATATATATATATATCCTGAATGTATCCAGGAATGGAGTTGAAGTGACGCTTGATGTGCTTGGTCTTCTTGTGAAACCTGGGCTCCTTGGCAATGGCAATAGCTCCAGTGTTGTCACAGAAGAGAGTCATCGAGGCCGACGCAGTGGGAAGCACTCCTAGGTCAGTGATGAACTCCTTCATCCAGACTCCTTCCTGTGCTGCTTCCGAAGCAGCCATGTAATCCGCTTCACATGTAGATGACGCCACGACGCTTTGCTTGCAACTGCACCAGCTTACTGCCCCACCACCATTCAAAATATACAAGTATCCGGTTTGTGACTTGGAGTCATCCGGATCCGTGGCAAAGCTAGCATCGACGTAACCCTTTACGACGAGCTCTTTGGCACCTCCATAAACGAGAAACATATCTTTAGTCCTTTTCAGGTACTTAAGAACATTCTTGACCGTTGTCCAGTGATCCACTCCGAGATCACTTTGGTACCTCCCTACCAAACTTATGGCAAGGTTCACATCAGGTCTAGTACACAACATGGCATACATAATAGAGCCTATGATTGAAGCATAGGGGACGATACTCATCTTTTCTCTATCTTCTGCCGTGGTCGGGCATTGAGCTGTGCTCAATCTCACACCTTGCAATACAGGCAAGAACCCCTTCTTGGACTTATCCATCTTGAACTTATTCAATATCTTGTCAAGGTATGTGCTTTGTGAAATACCAATGAGGCGTCTCGATCTATCTCTATAGATCTTGATGCCTAATATGTAAGTAGCTTCTCGAAGGTACTTCATTGAAAAACACTTATTAAAGTAGGCCTTTATGCTTTCCAAAAGTTCTATATCATTGCCCATCAACAATATGTCATCAACATATAAAATGAGAAATGCTACAGAGCTCTGATACGTCTCCAACCTATCTATAATTTTTGATGGTTTCAAGCTATTATCTTGTCAAACTTTGGATGTTTTGCATGCCTTTTTTTGGGACTAACTTATTAAGTCAGTGCCATGTGCCAGTTCCTGTTTTTTCCATGTTTTTGACCCCTTTCAGAGGAGATTTTGAAACGGAGTCCAAATGGAAGAAAATCCCCGAAAAGATTTTTCTGGAACGGAAGAAGATCGGGGAGCTTGGGAGCCAAGGCAGGGGAGCCCCAGGGGCCCCACAAGCCCCCACCCCGTAGCCAGGGGGGAGGCCACGCCATATAGGCATGTGGGCCCCCTGAGCATCCCCTGACCTAGGGGTTGCATCTATATATTCCCAAAAATTCCCAAAAAAATCAGGAGATCATCGAAAGTACTTTTCCGCCGCCGCAAGCTGGTGTCTCCGCAAGATCCCATCTGGGGCGCGTTCTTGTGCCTTGTCGGAGGGGGGATTCGGACACAGAGGGCTTCTTCATCAACACCATGACCTCTCCGATGATGCGTGAGTAGTTCACCTTAGACCTACAGGTCCATAGCTAGTAACTAGATGGCTTCTTCTCTCTCTTGGATCTTCAATACAAAGTTCTCCATGATCTTCATGGAGATCTGTCCGATGTAATCTTCTTTTGCGGTGTGTTTGTCGAGATCCGATGAATTGTGGATTTATGATCAGATTATCTATGAATCTTATTTGAGTTTCTTCTGATCTCTCTTATGCATGATTTCATATCCTTATAATTCTCTTCGAGTTGTGGGTTTTTTCTCGCCAACTAGATCTATGATTCTTGCAATGGGAGAAGTGCTTGGTTTTGGGTTCATACCATGCGGTGACCTCACCCAGTGACAGAAGGGGTAGCGAGGCACGCATCGTGTTGTTGCCATCAAGGGTAAAAAGATGGGGTTTTCATCATTGGTTTGAGATTATCCCTCTACATCATGTCATCTTGCTTAAAGCGTTACTCTGTTCGTCATGAACTCAATGCACTAGATGCATGCTGGATAGCGGTCGATATGTGGAGTACTAGTAGTAGATGCGGAAAGTATCGGTCTACTTGTCTCGGACGTGGTACCTATATGTATGATCATTGCCTTAGATATCGTCATGACTTTGCGCGGTTCTATCAATTGCTCGACAGTAATTTGTTCACCCACCGTAATACTTGCTATTTTGAGAGAAGCCTCTAGTGAACACTATGGCCCCCAGGGTCTACTCCACACCATATTTTCAGCCTTACACTTTTTACTTCGTTGCACTTTCCGCCTTCAGATCTCACTTTGCAAACAATCTTGAAGGGATTGACAACCCCTTTGAAGCGTTTGGTGCAAGCTTGTTTGTGTTTGCTCAGGTACTTTGGACTTGACGAGGCCCTCCTTCTGGATCGATACCTTGGTTCTCAAACTGAGGGAAATACTTACTACCCCTGTGCTGTATCACCCTTTCCTCTTCTAGGGAAAAACTGACGCAAACCAGAGAAGTAACAAGAAGAATTCCTAAGCGCCAGGGAAGGACTTTTGATGCCGCAGCAGCTCACTAGGGACATGATGTGGTCTATTTACTCACACATGTATTACGAATTCCGGTTAATACAATTATAGCATGAACAATAGACAATTATCATGAACAAGGAAGTATAATAATAACCATTTTATTATTGCCTCTAGGGCATATTTCCAACAACTACTTCTTGAGCTTGCGTTGGTTTTCCCTTGAAGAGGAAAGGGTGATGCAACGAAGTAGATAAGTATTTCCCTCAGTTTATTGAGAACCAAGGTATCAATCTTGTAGGAGGAATAAGCAAGGCCCCAATCTTAGCACCTACACAAACAATCAAACACTTGTTCCCAACGCTAAAAAGGGGTTGTCAATCCCTTCACTGTTATTTGCAAGGATGAGATATGATAGAGATAGATATAAAAGATTGCTAGAACTAAAAGTAAAAAAAGTAAATAAATGGCACCAATATATTTTTGGTATTTTTGGTTTATAGATCTGAAAGTATAATATGGAAAATAGATCCCGGGGCCGTAGGTTTCACTAGAGGTTTCTCTCATGAAGGAAAATAATACGGTGGGTGAACAAATTACTATCGAGCAATTGATAGAAAAGCGAATAATTATGAAGATATGCGAGGCAATGATTATGCATATAGGCATCACATCCGTGTCAAGTACACCAAAACGATTCTGCATCTACTACTATTACTCCACACATCGAACGACTCCTGCGTGCATCTAGAGTATTAAGTTCATGAAGAAGAGAGTAACGCGTTAGGTAAGATGACATGATGTATAGGGATAAACTCAAGAAATAAGATTAAAACACCATCTTTTTATCCTCGATGGCAACAATGCAATACGTACCTCGCTACCCCTACTTTTTCACTGGGCCAGGACACCACAAGATTGAACCCAAAACTAAGCACTTCTCCAATTGCAAGAATTACCAATCTAGTTGGCCAAACCAAACCAATAACGCAAATAGACTTGCTAAGATATGAAATAATGCATATAAGAATTCAAAGAAGAATCAAATAATATTCATAGATAATCTGAACATAAACCCACAATTCATCGGATCTCGAGAAACACACCGCAAAAGAGTATTGCATCAGATAGGTCTCCATGAAGATCATGAAGAACATGGTATTGAAGAAAAAGAGAGAGAAGAAGCCATCTAGCTACTAGCTATGGACCCATAGGTCTGTGGTGAACTACTCATGCATCATCGGAGGGGCAATGGAATTGATGTAGATGCCCTCCGTGATAGATTCCCATCCGGCAGATTACCGAAAAAGGCCCCAGTTTGGATCTCACGGGAACAGAGGCTCCCGGCAGCGGAAAAGTATTTTTAGGTGTCATTCTGATATTGGAGGAATATTTGGGAATTTATAGGATGAAGATTAGGGTTATGAGGCCTGCAGGGGGGCCACAAGCCAGGGCGCGCCCCTATTGCGCACCCTGCAGGCTTGTCGTCTCTCGGCAGGTCTCGTGCCCCCTTCTCCATGTGTGGCATGTTTCTTCTGGTCCAAGAAAAATCATTCCGGAGATTTTATTTCATTTGGACTCCGTTTAATATTCCTTATCTGCAATACTCAGAACATGGAAAAAACAGAAACTGACACTAGGCTCTAGGTTAATAGGTTACTCCCAAACATAATATAAAATAGCATATTAATGCATATAAAACATCCAAAACAGATAATATAATAACATGGGACAATAAAAAATTGTAGATACATTGGAGACGTATCACACATGTTGTCGTCTTGCTCTCCGATAGAAACTTTGGGGCACTCTTTGAAGTTCTTTGTGTTGGATTGAACATGATGAATCTAAAATTGTGTGATGCATATCGTATAATCAAGCCCATGTGTACTTGTGGTGACATTGGATATCTAGATGACATTAGGGTTTTGGTTGATGTGTATCTTAAGGTGTTATTTTAGTACGAACTCTAGGGCTATTCGTGACACTTACAGGGATAGCTCATAGGATTGATCGGAAAATATAACTTTGAGGTTGGTTCGTACCCTACAATAATTTCTTCGTTTGTTCTTTGCTATTTGTGACTTTGGAGTGAACTCTTTGTCGCACGTGAGGGATTTATATATGATTCAACTATGTTAGTATTGTTGGGAGAACTTGCACTAGTGAAAGTATGGACCCTAGGCCTTGTTTCCAAGCATTTATACAACGTTTTGCTCGCTGTTTACTATTTGTCGCCTTGCTGTTTTTATATTTTCAGATTACAGAAACCTATATCTATCATCCATATTACACTTGTATCACCATCTCTTCGCCGAACTAGTGCACCTATACAATTTACCATTGTATTGGGTGTGTTGGGGACACAAGAGATTCTCTGTTATTTGATTGCAGGGTTGCTTTAGAGACACCATATTCATCCTACGCCTCCTACGGATTGATAAACCTTAGGTCACCCACTTGAGGGAAACTTGCTATTGTCCTACAAAACTCAGCGCTTGGAGGCCCAATACGTGTCTACAAGAAGAAGGTTGTGTAGTAGACATCAGGTTGCGGCTGCATTCTACACGCACGAGCAGATGGCATCCCTGGCCTATGCAAACATGCATGCATGCAAGGGGCTACGTGCAAGGGGTTGTTGCTGCACTCGCCGATGCACTCTGGAGCTGCTGTTACCAAGCGATGCAACAACGAAACAACGAAGGTGACCCAGACGACGATAACGGCGACACGACTACGAGAGGAAACTGCCAGTGCCATAGCTACACTGCGAGGAGGGAAATCATGCTATGGCTACATGCATGCATATACGCGGCTGCGCGTGAGCAACTGCGCTACGACTCTACCTCGCTGGTGCAACGACAATGGCGTGACGCGACTGCTACGGACAGAGAGGGCAAGGGAAGGTGGAGGCTGCGCTCACCCAGGGCAGAGTAGAGGTGGTCACGCGATGGAGAGGTACGACGCAATGATCTGCTGCAGAAGAAGCTCACCGGGGGTGGCCGAAGTAGAGGACGTCGGGGACGTCGTGGTACTCGCTTCTGGTGCCCGATCTCCACGGGAACGGAACGCCTGGTTCCTACGCTATGTGCTGGTGCAGATGGGGACGATGACGATGTTGACTACGCCGGCGACAAGATTGGGCAGCAATCGGTCATGGCAATGGTGGAGGTGCTAGGGGGCTCGCCCCGACGGCGCTAGGGGAAGAGGAGGAGGGAAAATGGGGCGAGGAGGAGCCCTAGGGTGCAGGGGCATAGCTAAATAGGCTGGGGGAACTCTGGTGACCGTCTGATTCGAGGGGAAGCACGATCGGTGACGTCGAGGGGAGGAAGAAAATGGTCGTCGGTGGGCTCTGGGCCGTAAGGAACAACGCGTGGGCCTTCCACTCTCTCTGCTTTAAAAGGGTATTTCCAAATAAACATAATAGGGTTTTTGGTAAAATCCGAGGGGTTAAAAGGAAAAGAGTTTTAACAAAATAAAAATATCTTTGGTCTTCAAAAACATGCCACACTTAATAAAAATAAGTTGGGCATTTTTAGAAGAGTAAAAATAAATCCCTTTTATTAAAAAAGACACTGTTTTTAAATAAAAACCAAAAGGTAATACAACCAAACGAGAGGGTGTTGCACTCCACAAATAGTAAGAAGAATTTCCAGATGGGAGGAATATTTTATTTGACCCAAAACAGAAACTTGAAACTCACCCACAATTAAATTGGAAGAAGGGGTTTTAATTCTATGGTGCAACAAGAGGTTTTGAGAAGAATCTTGTTGCACCCAAATCACAACACAATCACATGCCAGTTTCAAACCTTGCACACACACTTCATACCAAGGTGCAACACAAGAACACAGACAAGAACAAAAAGAAATGATGCCATGCATGATGCCATGATGCAACATAAAATGAAGACACATTTGAGCTCATACCACTTGATCAACATAACATGGTTGCCATACAAGGAAAGATATTACAAGAGGGGAAAGGAATGCATTGGGGATGTTACACGTTCAAAGAGGGAACTGGAGATTATGAATGGTTCAATATGGATGCTAAGGCGGCAAGGAAGTATAAGGAAGCAAATACGTGTATGGAAACTCCCAATCATGTCGTTGCACCCCCTGATGTGGAACAACCGGTTTCAGCAGGACCTACATATGATAACACCCCAAAGCATGCAATACAGGGCAACAGCCCAAAGCTTCGAGTGCAAACGAAGCAGATGGTCCTTGCTTTGACATTGAGCCAAAGCTTCAAAGGCCCACTAACATATCGAGACCTCTATATGACACATCTCCAATTGCATTTGTAGATCCACTTGTATCTCCAGGTTTGTCCTATTTTTTATCATATACCCTACTTGAAGCTTTTTTAGACTACCATGTACCCTATAGTTAATGCATAGTTATTTATGTTTTTTCTCTTTATCTTTTTTAGTCCATGTGCGAGTGCAATATGGTCATACAGAAGCAGCGTTGTATGATCGCCTTGTGAAGATTGTCGAGGATAGTAGGTGCGCAACAGTCTTGTGAAGAAGGAAGTTAAGAAAATAACGACCCCTAACGGTGCTCAAAATATGAAGAAGATCAAGATCGGCCCAAAAGATGATGCATTGTACAGCAGTATGTTACGAGTAGGTATAGGATAACAAAAACAAAGAAAGACTAACAAATGTGAGCCTCCTTTATCCCTTGTCTTTTTTCATTCGTCACAACATATGGTGTGGTCGTTGGGTTGTCAAACTAATGAAATGTTTTTGTTTTCAACTCTTTCTATGCTAATATGTTTTTGAAATTTTTGCAGTCCTGATTTCATTGAAATAGAGGTTTTCACGCATCACTTCAGAACTTCCATGCTTCCTTAAAGCCACAAGCCAAGATTGACTCCAAGATAATGACACTCTATCTAAAAACATTCAACCTGGAGCAGATGTACAACAGGAAGAAGCCAAAGAAGTTTGCGTTCTGTGTGTTTATGGGGGTTAGTGTTTCCCACATCTTTCTTTTCTTATATTTTTCACTTGTTGCATACATAAACTCAGTTGTCGATATTGAGAATCCATTCTTTTTGTTCTCAAACTCAATTGGCAGTGGATCCTGGCTTGTTTGATCCCAAAAACTATGAAAGAGAGTTCCGAAGGGCTTGAGAAAATAACAAGATTTCAAAATATGATCTAGTAAGTTTCATCTTGCGCCTTATGTCATTTTTATCTTATTTCCGTGAATCTTGTATTTTTTCATGTAGTTGGGTTGTGTGCCATCCCAGCTTTTCATTGTTGTCATCGAGAACAAGCATTGGGTTGTAGTTGTTGTTAACTTGATGCATAAACAATTCAATATCTCCGATTCTCTCAAGAACCCAAAGGATGTTACATTGCTCGAGAATGCAAACAACAATGTGGTAATGATCTTTTTTTGCTTTCTTTTCGAGAGTGATCAACCTACTCTTTTTATTTGTTTGATCATTTCGCTTCAAAATTAGTACGATTCACGCACTAGAATAGCATTGAAACTATTTTTTTGTGTTGCATCCAATCACATCACTAACATAAAGAAGGTTGCAAGCTGTGAATCTCCGTTCAAATTTGATGTGAGTTGCTTTGAGAAGGTCACCCTAGTTTACCCAAAACAAGCAACGTAGCAAGCATTTTTTTCCATCAAGGACTATTCTTGAAAATACAATTTTATCGAAAGCAATCTTATTTTAAAATACTTATTTTTGATTTTTTTTATGTTTTCAGTTATAATTGTGGCTTGTATGCAATTCTATACTTGGAAAACTTCACTGGTGTTGTCATGATCTGTTTCGATGATGTTCCAAAATTTATGTTGTTGCACAAATAAAATCATATATTTTCTATCCATTAAGCCCCTTTGTTCTTCTTGTTTTTCATTGTCAGACTTGCATCCCCAACCTCCGGAAACGCATTGCAGGAAATCTTTTGAAGCACCCCACGAACAATTTTGACCCTCCACAGTAGTTGAGGAATCTGCTGGAACTTTGATTAAATACCAATGGTGGAGGTGGAACTGGTTTTCCTAGTGGTGGCTAAATCGTGTGCTCTTTGTGATAGATTTGTAGTTTACATTTTTTCTGTAACCAAGATGTTACCTCTTTTTCTATAATGTTTCGAATGTTGCAACTCCGTGTTGGAGGTACTTTCGTGCTTCGTCATGTTTTTTTTGTTCAGTGAAATGTTGGAGGCACTTTTGTTGGGATGTTGATACAGTGTTTTCAATGAAAATGTTATCACTCTCCTCACATATATCTTTTTGGTCCTTTTCACTTTTGTTGAAGATGAATGCAATGCAGTTCCTGTGTGATGAACACACGATAATTGTGTGTGCTATTTTACATAGTTGTGTTGTTGATAATTAGTGTGTGGTTCTCACCAGGTTGTGTATACAGGGTCCCCATTTTGCATTTTTCTTAAAATGCTCTTAGGAGACATCCCACATATTAGTTTCTTTATTTGGTGCTCCTCACAACAAGCTTTTATATCCTCAAAATGCAAGCTGTTGCATAAACATTTTTACCCACTTACTTTTTTAATTTTGGTCCCATAAGGCAATAGGCTACTTTTTGCCATGTATCTGTGTTATAGTTGGCTTTGTCTCAAATGCAGCATAAATATAAGGAAGCATTCAAACCTAATTAGACATCCCCACTTTTGTCCAACACACATATGTAGACAAAGAAAATCATATTTTGAAGAAATGAGCATAATGTAACCGCTGTAAATTTATACTAAATAGACACCCTCACTTGTCCAATAGGCAAATGTAACCTTGTTTGTTGCTATAAAAAAATCTTATTACATATTTAAGGAGACTTTCTCATGTAACCAAAACTAGCATGGAGAAATTTACAGTGACATTAGCCTCCATTGACTTTTGTATGAAACAAGCGAATATGCTCTTCATGTCCGTTTTCTTCTCAGAGCTTATGCTCTGTTGCTCTAGCGGAATTTGCCTTGAGTGACATTGCAGCCCTTACGCAGGGACAGTTATTCACTGCATGACCATCCTCACCGAGTAGTTGCATTTCTGGACAACCATCGTAACTTTCAACTTCTCTCACACTTGGTTGTTGTGACCGTCTTCTTTGTTGTAAGAGCATATGTCTATTTTATTCTTTGGTCCAGGTTTTCCTCTCGGCTTTGGTTCTTTCTTTTTATCCTTTGTTTAGCTTTCTTCTTCGTTGCATCCTCTCTTTTCTCAAGCAAAGCCTTTCTTCTTCTTGACTTTTCCGACGTCCAACCTTTCTTAGGGACATGTGTTGGGTTTTGAAGCATGGAACTCTCCCCGGTATCTTGTGCAATCGATGGGTTGGGTGCTTGTTGCTGATGGATTGGCGGATTTGGCTCCTGCTGCCTTGGCTGTTTTGGTTGTTGCTGCCTTGGCTGTTTTGGCTGATGTTGCCTTGGTTGAAGTGGTGTCTGTTGCTGCTACATTTTTGTTGGCTGCTCCTCACCTTGTGTCGTGTTTTTTTGTTGGGTCTGTCTGCTACTGTGCTTTAGTTGTTCTTGTAATTCCCCTCTTCTTGTTGCATCTATAATGGGCTCAAGCGTATGAACTGCATCATTTAGTATTTTGTAGGCAACGTCATTGCTACAAGCTTAGGAGGCCAACCATGTGAACTTCCTACACAATGAGTTGTACTTGAGTGTATTGTTGCAAGGGAGTGAAAAATCAGCAGATGAGCACCACTGCCAGTTGGTGTAGTTGCTCGTTCTGACCATCATTCTAGCAAGTAGCATTGTGGTATGGCTTGGACATTGAGGTGTACCACGAATCTAATGATATGGGCACATATGATGCCATCAATTTCAAAACAATTGCAGCTGCACTCAAATATCTCTTGTGCCATCTCAACATTTACTGTAAATATCTTGGGGTCTTCATAGTAATTTGAAAACAACTAAAATTTAATGCCTCCAATGACAAGAGAAGGAACTTGGTTAAGAACAAAGCATGTGGATGCAGTCACTTCTGCTTGAAACTTGCAAAACACGCTTCGAGTGTAGAAACCAACTGTGTGATGTTCAATGTTGTACCTTGAGTAAAGCAGGGTTGTGGTTCTTGCACCAATGAAAGCTTGATTTTCCTCACGGTCTAGCATAGTCTGCTGCGTGGTCTCATACTGTTGCACAAACCTCCACACTGAATCTTGAGGGTTGACAAATGTTTTGAAGTAGGTGTTGAGCCCCTTTGACCTCCCAGTAGTGCTTGTAAACGGGAAGAAGCACTTCGGGAAGAACGCGAGAGCCGAGGTCTGACGGGTGCACCACATGTTGCAAAGATGTCTGTTCTCAACCAATTCGAAGCAATGTATCGTATGCTGCCAATTCTCCTCAAATTCATCAACCGTGTTAGAATCGTTGATGCACCTGTAGAATGCCTGCTTAAAAACCTCATCCCTGCTCATTATACTCCAAGCTTCTCACACGCTTTTCTCTGGACATGTCATTTGCAACATCTATGCACCGTGTTAGGAAAAACTTGAGATATGGAAGTTTCCATGGCCTTGTCCTGGTCTATCATAATGTTGAATGGGTGTTCATTGTTCATCATAAGAAAAAGTTCTAGAAGACCCGTTTGAAAGTATCAATCTGTTCATTTGGCGGATATGCACAACCGAGCAGCACCGTTTGCAAATGGTTGTTCACTCCAACAATCAGATCAAATGGCATGTTGTATCTATTTGTACAAAATGTTGTATCAAAGAAAATATAGTCTTTGTACTTAGGGTACAATACCCTTGTCCTCCCATCCACCCAAAACAGTCCTGTAACAGAGTTTATATCCTAATCAGCAGTTTTTTCATAGTAGAATTGAGGGTTCTGAGCTACAGAGTCAAATTGCTTGGCAACATAGGGTAGAAGTGGTTGCGATGAAATCTCTTCATCCTCCTCATCACCATCAGACATTGCAGCGGTTGAGTTGTGTCCACCATGTGAATTCATTCGTGGATTTGTTGCAAAGTCATGTGCCGCATAGCTCCGTTGATCTGTTGTCCCATCATCAGCATCATATGAAAAAGCCATCAAAAGTACATCCATACATCGTTTTTTTAACAATATGCAAATGCTTCATAATATAAATATCTAATGATTTGTTACATGCCATTAACAGTTTGAAACATGGCATTACCGGTTTTACAAAAGTCAATTTCATTATTTTGTTACTTCATTTCTAATTCAACATCCTAAAATCATCTTCAATACAAAAACAATGGTTTCTAAATTTTCTTATTCAACAATAGTTTCAACAAGAACCTCTCCTTCTATTGCAACCAATTGTCTTCATCGGTAAGACTCGAAACATCTAGACAACACACTTTTTAGGTCTCATAGGAGCATAAACTGATCTTTTTTAACATCAACTCACAACACTATTTAGGTCTCAATGGAACCATCAAGTCAAGACACACATATTTGACAACATAGTTTCTTGTGTCAATAGAGCATAAACTGAACTTTTTGACAAGAACTTTTTGAATTTTCAAGGCTGAATTTTGTGAACATTTTGAAAACACACATCCCACACTACTGTTTTTAAGGCTGAATTTTCTGAATTTTTTTAGCACCCTACTGATTTCTTTCTGAGTAGAGACTACCATGTTCAAGTCAAAAAACCAAGGAATCACAAGCACTGCTTCATATTTATAGCAGAAGGTTAATTTGCAGAGTGACATTGCAACACAAGATCTATTTATAGAGGAACTCACCCAATTTGCAGAGGAATCATAGGTTAGATTTTCTCAGAAGAACACTCGTGGATTTCTGTAGCTGGATCCACCGGAGCTTCGAGAAAAAGTGGAAGCAAGCATGTGTGTGTAGATGTGCTGCGACATGGATGGTCCAACCAGTCAGGGGCGGCTTAGGTACTGCGAGGCGTTGTAGGCGAGGGAGATCTGACGGCAGAACGGGGGCGGAACAGCGGCGGAGGGTGGTAGGCAAGAGGGTGGGTGGGGGAGGGCAGAGTCGTCGTAGGTCGCCGCTCGCGTCGCCGCTCGCGATCCATGGGGCTCACGTGGGGAACTGTCTGATTTGTTATCGCTTTAATGCAGCAAGTCGAATGTTGCAAATGATGTCGGTGCGCTGCTGCTGAGGTGGGGCGCTGTCGAGACTTAATTGGACGATGGGAACTGGTTCGATCGGATGGCTGGCGAGGCGGCTTACGACTGGAACAAATTAGTCGGCTGATTTGTAGTGTCCACCAACAAAGATATAGTACATCTAGCCTGCCTATTGAAAGTAAGTGGATGTCGCCTAGAGGGGGGTGAATAGGTGCTTTAAAGTAATTATGGTTTGGGCTTGAACAAATACGGAATAAAACTTACATTTAATTAGTCAAGCACAAAACCTAAAACAACTAGGCTCACCTATGTGCACCAACAACTTATGGTAAGAAAGATAAACAACTAAGTGATAGAAACATATATAACAAGAAACAATATGGCTATCACACAGTAAAGTGCGTAAGTAAACGACTCAGGTAAGAGATAACCGAGGCACGCGGAGACGATGATGTATCCCGAAGTTCACACCCTTGCGGATGCTAATCTCCGTTTGGAGCGGTGTGGAGGCACAATTCACCCCAAGAAGCCACTAGGGACACCGTGATCTCCTCACGCCCTCGCACATTGCAAGATGTCGTGATTCCACTAAGGAACCCTTGAGGATGGTCACCAAACCCGTACAAACAAGGTTGGGGCAATCTCCACAACTTAATTGGAGGCTCCCAACAACACCACGAAGCTTCACCACAATGGATTGTGACTCCGAGATGACCTCAAATTCTTGGGGCAATCTCCACAACCTAATTGGAGACCCTGTTGCTTGCCCGGAGCTTTACACCACAATGATTGAGCTCCGAGGAACTTCCAAGATTCTAGGACGCCAAAGCACCCAAGAACAACAAGCTCTAGGGTACCAAGCACCCAAGAGTAATAAGCTTTCTCAAACTTCACTTCCATGTATCACCGTGGAGAACTTAAATCGATGCAACTAATGCAATGGCAAGAACACATGAAGTGATCAAGTCCCTCACACTCAAATCCCTCCACAACAACAAAAACTATGGAGGAATAGGAGAGGAAGAACAAGGGCTCACAAAGAACTCCAAGATCTAAAACCAAGGGGTTCCCCTCACACAGAGGAGAAAGTGATTGGTGGAAATGTGGATCTAGATCTATTCTCTCTTTTCCCTCAAGAACTAGCAAGAATCATTGGAGGGATTGAGAGTTAGCAAGCTCGAATAAGGTCAACAATGGGGGAAGAACACGAGTTCAAAAGATGAAAACCATTGGGGAAGAAGACCCCCATAAATAGGTCTTCCCAAATCCAACCGTTATGTGGACAGGTCGTGCACAAGCAGTACTACCGCTTGGGTGAGCTATACTACCGCTCCGCTCCCAGTGGTACTTCTGCTCAAAACGATCAAACACACCGAAGGCACGAGAGAGAAAAACTAAGAGGGGGAGAGGCCGGAAGGGGAGGGCGGTAGTACTGCTCAGCCCCCATCGGTACTTCAGCTCAAAATGGGCAAAGACATCAAAGATGCCAAAGACAAAGAAAACTATGCGAGAGAGGGGCCGGAAGAGGAGGGCGGCAGCTCTGCCCCGAGCAGTACTTCCTCTTGAGAGAGAAAACCTGTCGTGACACTAAAACTGCCAAAACTTTCGCATGCGAGCTCCAAATTGAGTAAACTCAAGCTTGCTGGATAGCACACGACAAGTACTATAAAAACATCGACAATTATCTTAAGAACATGCAATTATGAAAATGCTAATGATATAGATATGTATATGAATGAAGAACGAACAAAAAACTCCATCATTGAAAACATCATAGAAGATGCACATGAGCTTCGTTTTTGTGAACTCGAGCTTATCATGAAGATGACCATAAGCTCAAGAACTCACATAGAGAAAAGCCAACCAAGAACCAAAAAAGATGATGATGCCAATAATGCAATGGTTTGAGCTCACAACAAACAATACGATCAAGCTACTCACTTGAAAGCCCCCTTGATAGTACGACAATCTATCCTATAACCCGGTCTCCCAATTAACACACTGAGACTCGTAAAATAGAAAACCTACCTAGGACAAACATTCACCTTGTGCATAGTCCACTTGAGCTAGATGATGACGATGTTGTCCTCCTCAAGATGAACCACCTTTCTCGATTGCGTCGGCTTGATAAAGACTAGTAGTTTGCTCCCCCATACTCCACTATGGGTGAGCCACTCTTCAACATATCTTCACAAGTCCATTGCCACCACAATGGACGACAAGCTTCAAGCATGATCTCTTTGTGATGCTCGACTTGAACTTGCAAACTGCAATCTTGATGACGATCGCCACTTGATGTCATCCTCCATGGGTATTATTAAATCTTTCTCTTGACGTAAGCCCATGAAAATATACCTAACCCCACACCGAACTCTCACGTAGACCATGGGTTAGCACACAAAGCATAATGGACAATTCTTACCATACCATGAGATCACTTGATCCCTCTCGGTACATCTTGTACGCTTTATGTGTTGATCAACGTGATTCACTCTTTGACTTAGTCTTGATGAACCTTGTGCCTTTATGACCAATCTTTGTATAAAACCTTAAATACCACCTTGGTCATCATATAAACTCCTTCAAATCAAGAGATGGACATCAAGAAGTGCCTATGGACAAACCCTTCAAATGTAACTCAAGGCAACCATTAGTCCATAGGAATTGTCATCAATTACCGAAACCACATATGGAGAAATATGCTCTAACACATGTAAAATAGGGCCAACTCTAAAAGTCGCTCTCTCCTTGTTAGGGTAAGTACACTAGTTTAGACGACAACTGTTTCCAACTACTTGCCATTTCACATACACACGACTAAACATACAGCTTGTACATTAAGCTGTCTATTTGACTGTCTAGTATTGTACAATGCATGCATGCATCCATGATCAAGCATGGATAATATCTATATATGCTTACCCACAAAAAAGTCCATATATGCCATTCTGTTGCGAAAATTGCTTTTGGAGCTCGCCCTCCATGGTGGCCTTTCAATTTAAAACCCAAAATTCATGAAAATTCGTATTTTTTCATTTCAAAAAATTCCGAAAACAATATAGAGATAAGTGAGGGCATACCACAAATGTGTGTAAATTTGCTGAAAAAATACATTGAACTCAGGCTTGTACAAAAAAGACAAATCCGGGGCTTTTTAACACATGATACTATTCATCGTCCGAGGCCATAAATTTGTCTTTTTTATACAGATCGTATTTCAAGGTGTTTCATCCTAAACATTTACGCACATTCACATAACATCCTTCTTCACTTACATATTTTTTCAGATTTTTTTGAAACTAAAAAGTTTGAAATTTGAATTTCTCAAAAAATTTGAGCTTCATGGAGCTTGTCCTCGAAACGTCCGTTCTCAATCTATTGCTTCTCTATGCAAATGATATCGAACATAAATTAAATGATGGTAACATGTGTACATATGACCTATATAGAATGTAATAAAAATATAAACTCAAATTGGCACATAACTATTACATATGGGAATCAATAATGAAACAAATTAACACATAAACAATTATTCAAACTAGTTGTAATTATGCACTTAAATTGGTATAAAATTATTACATATGGCAATCACTAATGGAAAAAACAATACATAAAAAATATTCAAACTAGTTATAATTATTCACTCATCCCAAATATCTGCCAAATGTGCTCGACCAAATCCTGCTTCAGTTTTAGATGTGTTGGCCATGCACGAATAAAGGAATTCCTTTTTAGCACATATGTACAACAGATGTTGCGACCACAATTGACCTCCAATGGTAAAGCAAAATATGTTCCATGATTATCATTCAATTCTAAAGGGATGTGAACCATGTCCCCCTCATCTTTGATAATCGTATTATGGAGAATGATGCAAGCTTCCATGATTTGACTGATCGAAGCGCGCTTCCAAAACTTTGCTGGACGTTGCACGATGCTAAAACGAGATTGCAACACTCCAAATGCCCGTTCAACATCGTTCCTTGCCCCTTATAGATGTCGTGCTAACAATTTGTCAATCTCTATGTGAGGTAGTGGCATAGTATTCACGAATACAACCCATTCTAGATAAATACCATCTGCAAGGTAATAACCCTGATTATATTGCCTTCCATTAACAATGAATTGTACCCGTGGAGCTTCCGCTTTCAACTCTTGGACAAACAAAGGTGACTTGTTAAGCACGTTAATATCATTGTTTGAGCCGTCCATACCGAAATAAGCATGCCATATACGAAGGTCGTAAGAAGCAACCGCATCAAGGATCATAGTAGGAACACGGTGATCACCACGGGTAAATTGTCCTCTCCAAGCATCAGGGCATTTCTCCCATTACCAGTGCATATAGTTGATGCTCCCTAACATGCCAATGAATCCAGGAGATTCACCAATTTGAAGAAAATGTTCCACTTCATCACATCTCACGGGCATCAGATACTCTTGGCCAAACATGTCAATCACCCCTTGTGCAAACATCCCCAAGCATTCTAAAGTAGTGCTTGCAGCTAACATTAGTACCTCATCAAGTTGGTCCACGGAGGTTCCATACGCTAACATGCGGATTACGGCCGTACACTTTTGCCGTGGTGTAAGCCCTGGTTGGTTGGTGGCATGTGTCCTAAGAATAAAATAAGGATCCCATACGTTGAGAGCATTCACAATTGGTAAGAACAAAGGCCTTCTCATGCAAAACCTTCTATGGAACATCTCATCGGCGTACATTTGATTTTCAGAGAAGTAATACTGCACGAGATTCTCATGGACTATTTCACGAATCCTATGTGTCGGCGTTCTGGGAATGGGGGTACCCAGACCTGCCTGCGTGCGGTCCAGGGTGGGCCCACTTCATGAAGCACGCACAATCGGGCGCGGCACCATCAAGGCAAGGCCCACGCGAGGGGCCAAGCCTCGCGAGGAGGAACAACATCAAGACCCGTAGGGGGCCTCATCAGGACCCCTCCGGAGCGGCGGATATTCCGAGGCGAGACCCGGCCTGAGGAGTCAAGGATGATGCGGAGGAAGGACACGCGAGCAGCAGACAGCAGGACGGAGCAGTTTCCCCTTTAGTGCAAAGGAGGGGGCAAGGACAGACTGGGGTTCCCAAGGCATCTTCCAAAGGTTTCCTTTCTGGTGCAACAAGGCTATCGCCGCCCGTCAGCAGGACAAACGTCATCCCTGGACCAGTCCCTGCAGCGCTGGCAGCCACTTTGCACGCGAAGACCACCTTTGGGCAGGGGAGCATGTTCCCGTGTTCCCTTCAAAATTGGCCGTTATGGGATCCCTTCCCGCCGAAACGATAAAGGAAGAGGACAAGGGCCTCCACTATATATATATAGAGAGAGTAGGTTACTTCGTAGAGAGGAGATCGAGTCACTCACCCACCTGCACCACTCAAAGGCCACCCAGCCTCCGGAGGCCCTCGAATATTGTACTAGTTCATCCACCAACCTTCACGAGAGGCAATCGACCAAAGCAGGAGTAGGGTATTACGCTTCTCAGCGACCCGAACCTGGGTAAACTGCCATGTTATGTGCCTTCCTCACCATCGAGTGAGTTCTCTGCCATCCCGAGCGAGTAGCGAGTTAGGTGAGGCGAGCCTACGAGAGATCTCCGTACACGCCCCAGAGTTTGAATCTTTAGGGTTTTGCGGAGCCCGAAATCCGATATTTGGCGCGCCAGGTAGGGGGCGTGTCAAGGTCTTCTCCGAGCTTCATCTTCCCTAAGCCCCGCTGCTCCGATGACCGGCGCCCAACAAGCTTCTTCGAGCCTCATCGACCTGGCTTCCAACCGTCATACCACAACATCCGAAAGCACGCGTACCAGCGTTGTGGTACTAGGCGGCTTGTACCAGATCGTCAACATCACCTCCACCATCGCAACCACCCGCGCCAACCAGGCACACGACGGCTGGGCGGCGCCCCCTGCATCCACGATGCACCGCATCAACTTGGGGGGACCTCAGCGTGCATGACGCGCTGCAGATGGCGAGCGAGATGCTCCACCTTCGACCAATGCAAGGGGGCTTCGACGCCTGGGCGGACCACATCACGGAGCTGATTGCCATCGCCCAGAAGGCCATCTGATCCCACTCTTATTCAAGGCCACAGGCGCCGGGCGCCAGGGGCTCGCACCTCCTGCCGATACCCGGGCCTGCAAGCGACGGGCCCCCTCTTACGCTGGGCAAGGCCGAGAGAGACACGCCGCATGCTGTTCTCCTCCTCCTCCAGATTCCGGTGGACGGCCTCGAGGCGCAGCTTGCCGACAACCACTAGGGGCGCGAAGAGAAGGGCATGACGTTCGATTCACACACCGGCGTGCATCACCAAGACCAGGTCGGCCCCCGACAACCCGGGGCGGCCAGGCAGGAGCGCTCCCTCAGGTGCAGCCAGCGGGCGGCGGAGGCGTGGCGCGGGCGAACTACGACAATGAAGACACGCCAGGGTAAGAAGGGGGGAGTCTACATCGGGCAATGACGGGACCACTCAACGGCGTCAACAGGTGCAAGCGACTTCGTGCGGAGGCCCATCGCAAGAAGATCTCCGAGCAACCCGACCGGGGGACCTTCCCTCGCTGTAGAGAGGGACCGCCACCGTCGCACTGTTGAACGGCCTTGGAGGTCGATCGAACACCTATGTGGAGCCTTACGCACCGTGTTATGTAACACCACCTGACCCTCCCGTCGAGGAAGAGCCTCAAGCGTCCACCCCAGGCGCTAGTCCTCCTCAGGAGTAAGGAACACTCTGGGGGTCCCCCTTGAGCCGGACCCTGGGGTTCCCACTGGCAGAGCACTGGGCCTGAGAGGCACGGGCAGGGAGGCACCCCAAGCCGCGGGGCATGACGCCGGTCTTCGCCCCCGCAAAGAAGTTGCGAAGAACCGGGTCCCCGGCCTCAGGAGGACGAGTCAGATAAAGCAACGAGACACAAGTGGCGCGGGTCACCCGCAGCGACTACAGTCCTGGTGTGGACGCCGAGGGCTGGGCCTCACGAGGCGCCCCTCAGGCGCGAAGAAGCTATGCGAGGTATTTTTTGGGTTCACTGCTCTAGGGGGTGTCTGCTGGCCGCATGAAATTCAAGTGTTCAGGGCACACCTCTGCCCATCATATCATTTACGCATGCTTCCATAACTTCTGCTGCATCCATTCGGCGATCTGACATCTTACCTTGGTTGCATCTTTGGGCGATCTACCCCACCCCCCCCCCCCCCCGCTCGAGGGCTCCGGCCGGTGCGTGTTGCCCCGTCGCGGAACTTGGGGAGGCCGCACTGCTTCCCAAGGCCACTATCAACAGGATGAAATGGGGGCAGCTTGAGCATTAAAAGGGGGCTCTTGAGCATCGAGCCTCAAGGGCTTTACCGGTCATAAGGCCACCTGCCACCCTTGATGCCGTCCACGGACATTCGGTCGTTATCAGGGGTGGCAGGGCTTGACCACGTAGATGCGTTCGTCCATTCGAGCGCAAGCAACGACGGTTGGGAAATGTGCAGGACCGGGTCTTGGCGACGCAGAGCTGCTTGAATGTCTAAGGTAGCTCTTGAGCATCGCGCCTCAGGAGCCTTACCGGTCACAAAGTCACTTGGCCACCCTGGTGCCATCCAGGCACATTCGGTCGGTATCAGGGGTGTCAGGACCTTGCCCCGTGAGGAACGACCTTGGTAACGGGTCGTGCCTCACGACGGCAGGGAAATGTGCGGGGCTGGGACCTACCGACGTAGAGAAGTAGAAAAGCACTGAACCAGTCTCAGGAGAAGCAGCGGGCGGGGCCTCGAAGGTACCCATCTATAAAAGGGATCAGGGGCAAACCGCCCCCAAGGAGGAAACATCGCGAGGCCGGAGCACCCTCGCGTTCGCCTTACAGTCCCCGCGGTACCTGCATCAACCCGTGGCACCTTTGCATCGTCCTTCAATCCTTCCGGAACCTACTTCATCCTGTGACACTCTCACGTAATAACGAGCTGCGGTTACATACGCCCGGTGCCCCCCGAGGACGCGGAGGGGTCCCTCCCACGCCTAGTGGTAGCCCTACGCTCCGCGCTGGGGAGAAGACAGAGGCAATCAACTTAGTCCGCCAATGACTATGCCCACAGCTGGCAAGGAAAACAACACAGTCCACCAATGACTATGCCCGACTCAAAAGGAATAAGGCGCCTATGCATCGGAGGTAGGGACACTCGCGAGGCCAAAGCGTCCTCGCGACCTCCGAGATACTCCCCCACCGTGACACTCTCATGTAACAACGAGTTGCGGCTGTATACGCCCCCCCCCCCCCCCCCGAAGACGCGGAGGGGACCCTCCCAGGCCTAGTGGAAGCCCTATGCTCCACGCTAGGGGAGATGGCAGCGGAGATTAGCCTAGGTGTCAGACGGCGTTTGCTTGCTTATTCCTGGAATTTGAATTATCCTCTACTCGACTTAAATTTGTCGATTTCAAAAAGTGACGGTTGAAAAACAAAAAGGGGGGAACTTTCTCTTGCGCTTTCTCGTTTCACCGGCTTTGGAGCCTTCTTTTTTGGATGACATTTTCTAAGGAGCTGACCACTCTGTACCGCCCCTACGCGCCAAGGAGCTTGAAAGGAAGGACTTGCCGTCCCAGGGGCAAACATTTTCAGCGGTCGACCCCTCCTCGGGGCCCGGATCGAAGCACGATACCACCACAAAGAGTCTCGGGAGGCCTCAGGGCGCCCTGGGGTGATGACTAAAGGGACGGAATGGGGAATCGCTCGAGTGCCAAAGGGGGCTCCTGGGCAGTGCTTCAGGAGCCTTACCGGCCATAAGGCCACTCGCCACCCCTGGTGCCGTCCTGGAGCTCCCGTCAGTGTCAGGGGCGGCACGGCCCCGCCCCGTGAAGTGTCGAACCTAACGGCGGTGGAAAAATGTGCGAGACCGGGGCCTGTCGGCGTAGAGCGGCTTGAGTGTCAAGGGGGGCTCCTAAGCAACAGGCCTCAGGGGCCTTACTGGTCACAAAGCCACTCGGCCACCCAGGTGTCGCCCATGTCGGCACCCAGGGCGCCGGGGCTTTGCCCCGTGAGGAACAACCTTGGTAAGGGGTTGCGCTTCACGACGGCAGGGAAATGTGTGAGACCTGGACCCGCAAACATAGAGTGCCGAAAGGGTCTTCACCCATCCCACCAACAAAGCAGGAGTTACTCAGGAGGAGCTGCGGAAGGGACCGGCGCAAACCCACGAGCTAAGTACCCCGCAGGCCCAGACGGGGGCCATCTGGTTTCGCGTCCAACCAAGAATGAATTCAAAACACGCGTACTAACGAAAGGATGCATGGCCTAAGGACTAAGTTGTCGCAAGGAACGAGGCCATCGACCAAGCGTGAAGCGGCACAAACAATGCTTCGAGAGGATGGGACCTCCTGAGGGCCCTGGTCACCATTGCCCCCGAGCAATGGCTGGGCCAGCGATGGGCCCTACGCAAGGAAGCCAAGCCGCAACGACTACCGGCGAGCAAGCCATCGATTCAAGAGCGAAAGGAAAAAGGGAGAACGGCGAAGGTAACATACAAAAGTCTAACGCCCGACAGGGCGGTGTTCATGGTCCAACATTATAGGCGCAGGAAAACAGAAGCTCGGGGCGCCTAGGGGGGAGAGGCCGCCGACACCGCCCTTGGCGCCGGTAGGCTCGGCGTCGGAGCCCTCCTCCTCACTAGAGACGGGCACCCAGATGTACCACTCCACCAGGGCACTTCGTCCCGGAGAAGACGCCGGAACTCAGCAGGCACCGGCTCGATGACGCGCTGGAGATCAAGCTGCGGGACGAGGCGGTGCGGGTTGGTGAGGACGAGCGTCAAGGCAAGGCCCAGAAGCTCACGCGCGTTGGACGCGTTGTCCTCCTCCACGCGCGAGACGCCAGCCTCCAGCGTCTCCACCACCTTCTGGAATAAGGCGAGGTAGCCCCCGACGCCGCCCACCCTTGGCCGCGCCGGGGCATCCCCCACGAATCGGCGCGTTGCACCGACCGCCCGGCCGGCGATGCTCTCGAACTGCTTGGCACGCTGGGACTCCATCATCCAGGCGTACGCTGCCTCGTCTTGGGTGGCCTGAGCGGCGTCGGCCGCCTCCTGGACCTGTCTCTGCAGCGACGCCAACTCCGCCTTGGCCTCCACTTCGCCCTGGCGAGCGGCCTGGAGGGCGGCCTCGGCACTCTCGAGCTGAGCCCGCATCCCCTCCACCTCCTCCTGAAGCTCGCCGAGCTTGAGCTTTTTGGCTGCGGGCGCTCTGGAGAAAAGGGAAATCAACCACCAAGTAGCGTGCGGGACAACAAGGAAAAAAGGTGCAGACATGGGACTTACTCTTCTATCAGAGCCGAGATGCGGCGGGCGCGCGACGTGAGGGCCCTCCGCCGCTGCTCCCGGGGGCGGAGGAGGGCACGAATGGAGCCACGTGTTTCCCTCTGCCAGGATTGCCTCCCAGAGACGCCATGGAAGACGAAGAAACAAGGGGCAAAGATGTTTTTCTCGGTGGAGGAAAGGAAGCAAAGACGAAGCTCAAGATCGCAGTGCCTCCCCCTTTGCCAGGGGCGGGGCAGATTTATAGGCGAACCACGACCACCAAGCGTCGTGGGAGAGCGAGCTTTGCACGCCCCTCGGGTGCCGCGAGGTGGGCCAGCAGGCGCATTGCCACCCACGTTGTCCCACCTAACAACCGAGAAGTGACGTTCGTGAGCGCCGTTGGGCCTCGGCCGGCCACGCCGATGCCATTAAATGAGTAACAACGATGGCCGGCGTGCCTCTTGGAGATTGTGCCATCATGGTCTGGTGCGCCCCGGACACCTCGGGGAGCGAGAGCGTCGCCGCATGGCGGCTGGACATGTGTGTCACCTGGCCCGCAGGCGATTAGGGTCCGCGACGCCTCGGGACTCCCCCGATGCTTTGCCCAGAAGCCAACTCGAGCGCGTCGTGGGCCCGGGGGCTACTGTCGGCGTTCTGGGAATGGGGGTACCCAGACCTGCCTGCATGCGGCCCAGGGTTGGCCCACTTCATCAAGCAAGCACAATGGGGCGCGACACCACTCAAGGCAAGGGCCTCGCGAGGAGGAAAACCATCAAGACCCGCAGGGGGCCTCATCAGGAACCCTCCGGGGCGGCGGATATTCCGAGGCAAGACCCGGCCTCAGGAGTCAAGGATGACGCGGAGGAAGGACAGGAGAGCAGCAGACAGTAGGACAGAGCAGTTTCCCCTTTAGTGCAAGGGGGGGGCAAGGACGGCCCAGGGTTCCCAAGGCATCTTCCAAAGGTTTCCTTTCTGGTGCAACAAGGCTAGCGCCGCCTGCCAGCAGGACAGACGTCATCCCTGGACCCGTCCCTGCAGCGCTGGCACCCACTTTGCACGCGAAGACCACCTTTGGGCAGGGGAGTATGTTCCCGTGTTCCCCTTCCAAATTGGCCGTTGTGGGATCCCTTCCTGCCGAAACGATAAGGGAAGAGGACCAGGGCCGCCACTATATATATAGAGAGCAGGTTACTTCGTAGAGAGGAGATCGAGTCACTCACCCACCGGCACCACACAAAGGCCACCCAGCCTCCGGAGGCCCTCGAACACTATACTAGCTCATCCACCAACCTCCACAAGAGGCAATCCACCAAAGAAGGAGTAGTGTATTACGCTTCTCAGCGGCCCGAACCTGGGTAAACTGCCGTGTTCTGTGCCTTCCTCACCATCGAGTGAGTTCTCTGCCATCCCCAGCAAGTAGCGAGTTAGGTGAGGCGAGCCCGTGAGAGATCTTCGTACACGCCACTGAGTTCAAATCTTTAGGGTTTGGCAGAGCCCGTAATCCGACACTGTGTATGTATATTCTCGTGCCGCTTTGACAGAAAGATTGCTCAAAATTTTGTTCCTTGAACCTGGTGATCAACCCATCCATGCAAGTCGTTTCTCAGTCCACTTATGTTCGTCCTCTACATTGTCAATATTGATGGTTTGTTGTGAACCAGAAGGTGTAACTAGAGTTCTTGGCTTGCGAAGTGATGGTGATGGTTGTGGTGCTGGACATGGAACATAGTGTGAAGGAGCACCAGAGTAATGGAGATGCTACAACATGGCCTACTGATTAGGCGGCTCTCGCGGAAGAGGGTAACTTGATGGATTTCCAAGATAGCTTATGAAACCACCCGGCGGACGGGGATCTACACCCCAGAAAAAGAACAAGGTGTCATATAGCAACACTGAAAATGGACACACCATACAAAGCTATCATGAGGTTGTGTAGTCAGTTAGAAAACACTATCACAAAGCTACACAATCTGAAAAATATATGTACATAGTTCCTAGATCATAAAAAAATGTTTAACTTCCATAGATGTACTTCCTATGCAATCTGACCACAAAGAATTAGAGACGAACTCTCACCAATCAGTATAGGTTGGGAAACATGCAAAGTTGAAGTCTACATGGAGAGAAATATATCGGTTACCAGCATCTCCAAAAGGAAAGGAACACATGTTGTAGGCCAAGCTTTGAATTTTCTACAGTGATGAACTAACAAACTCAAGGCTTGCTTTTTTCCCATTTTACATATTTGTAGAACATGTAACAAATTCTATTTCCAACACAAGGACAAACCATACGAGTTGAAATACTGCTAAACCTAAGTTCATACTCCTTTCACCAAGCTTATCGGCTGAAAACAATCGTTCTACATGATGCTCATGAACTTATGCAGCTTTTTTGTTAATTCCAGATTTCTTTCTTACTATTACTTGGAGATCCATAAAAAGTCAGGGCGCCGATTCAAATTACTGATTGAATCACGCGAACTATTCCGATATTTTCTATCAGCTACATGTCCCTCCTTGAAATGTTCAAAGGAAATAAATACAAAATGAGGTGAATTATAAGCAGCAACAACAAGCACATTTCAGATCGGTCTCTCTTCATACACTGAGTCTACATATGTGACAAGTATGCCGGTTAATTAAGTATGCTCTTAGTTTAATTAATCATGGCCACACTCGCTTGTTGCAGAGCACGAGAGATTTGATGGTATGTAATATGACTGTGAGAAGGCAGATAGTTCGAAACTGGCCTAACACGTAGAGGGTTGTCCCACAAGATCTTGTTGATGTCTAAACTGGGAACTGAGAACAACACAATGAATTGTACCAATTTAATTCTGGGGAGAAGAACTCGGAGGCAGCGGCTGCATCATTCCATGCGTGCTTGTGCGTCGGCAAAGCTTGAGTCGATAAAGAGGCCGATCTGAAGTTGGGAACAGCGGCTCCTTGCTCGGTGGTGGTGATGTGCTCACGCTCCCGTGGCAGCGGCAACACAGGGACCCGCGTGGATTGATGCCCCATCCTCTCAAGGGCAGAGAAAAGGCTACACCAGGAGAGAGACCGAACACATCCAGGTTTTATTAAGAGGGCGCCGTGGAGAAGGAGAAGTGGAGGATGAGCAAATCGTGGAGAAGAAGGCGCACTCGATCTGATTTCATTAGCGTGCAAGAACATAGTTCGCGGGAGTAGGGAAACCTGGTTCGCGGGAAAGGGAAAATTTTGTTTTCCTTGATCACAAGATCACGATGCGGCCCATGATTGGCGACGCCCTCCTACAACCGAATATGTCTATTACTAACTAGTTACGCTCACAACTCGAATCGGCGTCGTCGTCGCATCATGTGGATCAGCGCGTGATGCCCCACATGACCCTACGTGAATATATGGGGGGTGTTTCTTTTCAGGGACTTTTTGATGTAGGGACTAGTCCCATGTGAAAGAAACAGGAGGGACTTTTAGGGACTAAAATGAGGTATTTGATACTAAAGGAAGAAGTTCCTATGGGAGGGACTTTTTGAGACTTTTTTGGTACTTTTTCGAACAACACCCCTATTTTTAGCATGTCATTTAATAACTTCTAGTACATTACTAGGGGTAACATGGTATTTTTGCATGTCAATTAATGACCTCTAGTCCATGTTTAGTCTTTGAAAAAAACGTGTAAGGACTAAAGACTTTTTAGTTTGGACTAAAAAAGTCCTAGGACTTTTTAAATTAACAGGGACTATATCTATTCCAGTTTCGTGTGGGCCATACAGAACAAATACAATCACATTGCATGTGGCAACCTACCTACCGTTGTACCTAGCGCGTACTCACCTACGACCTCGTTCACTGCCCCGTGACCCAGATGCCCCATCCACCCAAGCCTGATACAATTCAAATTTGGAAAACGACCCCCCCTACGGCCGAATCGTTCGGCCGGTCGCGCGCGGGTCACGCTCGCTGGCAGGTGTATGCAACATTTTTTTCGTAAAAATTGTTGTAATCTTGTATTTTTTTGTTACAAACGTTTTTCCTGCAACTTTTTCTCGTGTAAATTTGTTGCAACCAGCGTTCATATTTGCTACAAGCGTTTTTTATTTACTATATTTGTACAGTAAAAAAGTTGCATATATATTTGGTTGCAACTCGAGTTCGTTGAATTTTTGCTACCACCGGCGTTTTGACTTTTGCTACAACCGTGTTATTTTTTGCTACAGCCGACATCATTTTTTGCTGCAACCGTTCACTGAAAAAGTTGCATACACGTCACGTAGATTTTTGCTACAACCGGCGTTTTACTTTTGCTACCACGCACCATCTTCTTCATTTTTTTGCTACGATCATGTAGATATTTTTTTTGCTATAATTAATCTTTTTTCTTGCAACCGTTGCGAAAAATGCTGCATAGCGTCGAAATTTGTTACATGAAGATAAAAATGTTGCATGGAAAGATCTGACGGTCCTCCGTACAGATCGGGCGGTCAGCTTGCGACCGGCGCTAGCGCTCGCACCGGCGCGCCGGCGCCTAGTACTCCCCAATTTGGTTCCTCAAGCAGGCGCAGCTGCAGTCACATTGCCCCATCCCTCTATGTGGATCTGGGGATTTATTCACGATTCACCAATGAATCTCGATGAGGAGTCATTCATGGATCTCCTGTTTAGGTTTTCTCCTCTCCCAAGATTCTCTTTTTCTTGGTCTTCCAGGCAAATGCTACAACGGAGAAAAATTCATCTATAACGAGCAGTTTGTATCATACCTCGCCAGGCCAACGAGGCCGGCCCGCAGGCACGTCGTGCCGGCACGGCCCGTCATGGGTCGACCTAAACGAATCGGCCCGGCACGCGGCACGCCTCGGGCCGTGCCTCAGCCTGGAGGCTGGGCACGTGGGCCAGCACGATACGACCCGTTTATTCTTTTTTAATATATTTTCAGAATTTTAAAAAATATATATACATAATATATAGCCCAATAGGTAAAAGTAAGCCCATGAGATTGAAAATATGCACCCAACGTGCTAAGCGGGCGACATGTCGACCCGTTTAGTAATCGGGTCGTGCCTCGGCCTGGTGGCGCAACCCGTGGGCTGGCACAGCACGATACGATTACTAAACGTGCCTCTGTGGGCCGTGTCGTGCAAGGCATGTTTAGCATGGTCCGTGCTCGTCGTGCCGGACCACCCATTTGGCCAAGTACGGTTTGCATGGAAATAGAGTGTCCTTAATTCCACGCACATATTTGATCTATTTTCGATTTATCTTTCTTTCATGTCATTTATTTTCCTACATGTCAGATGTTACACATGGCTGACTGTACCTTATTGTACACGCCCTTACTGCAACACGACGGCGGTGACCAAACGAACGTCGATGTTATGATTTTTTTGTCCGTTTGATCGCAAATTTGCTTGCCCGATTCCGTTTTTTCATTTGGGTTCGTTTGTCCGATTCCGTGCTTTTCCTAGGAAAAGATGACACTCACACATGTGCGCGTTTGCAAACCGCCCACACACATGGATATGTGTCCGTTTGTGCTTTGCACTAATCTTGGCATTTTGGTAGTTTTTTGTGCCACGTAGGAGTGGGCTCGTGTGTGGGCATTTAACCACTTCGCCCACACGTCCGTTTCTTTCTTATGAGGAATCTTTTTTGGTTTCCGCCTTAAAAATGTTTTATCTCCTAATTAAAAAATCCAGTAAAAAATCCATTTTCACCATTAAATCTGTTTCGACGAGATCTTCAAAACTAGATCCCATGTTGATATGTTTCGATGAAAAAATTTGAGCAACATTTGCCATGATGTTACATTGTAGTTGCCATAGTGTTTACACTACAGTTACCATGGCATGTTCTATTTATTTTTCTTCTAGATTTAAAGCCATCGTTATATTTTCAACTATTTTTACGGTACTTTTTAATAATTTACCATGGTAATTTTTTATAATTAACCACGACAGATTTAATACATGGTAATTTTTAGAGCAACTCCAACGGACCGACCCAAACGAACGACACTTTTGTCCGCTTTTTATCTGTTAGGTCGGCCGCCCGCCCGGCGTCCGCCTTGTTTTAGATTTAGGTCAGCAGTGCGCCCAACGCGCCGACCCATTTCATGCCCGCACACAATTTTTAAAAAAGGCCCGCGGTCATAGATCATGCCAGCGGCCATGTCTCATGCCGACACCATGCGAGCGTCCACATACAATGCCGACTTAAAAAAATATCACCACACATTTCATGCTCGCGCACTCGTGAGCGGCCGGCACACATGTCAGCACACAAAAATGGGTGGGACTTGAGTTCGACCACGCAATCGTGGCCCCGTGGTCATGCCAGCACACGTGCCGGCATACAAAAAAGGATGGAGCACGCCGCCATAGATCACTCATCGTTGAACTTGGGCATGTCGTCCTGCATCTTCTCGAACCACGACCTCTTCCTTGGCGGCACAACACCTTCTCGAACCGCTTGCTCTTGCGCTTTGGCTTCGCCCAGATGGCTTGGTTGGTGAGCTCGTCCTCGAACAAAGGCTCCACTTTGATGTCGCACTCATCCTATTCCTCTTGCTCATAGTCCTCCGGAAACTCATGGTCGAGTGGGAAGCCGTCTAGGTCCATGCCGACCTGATCACGCATGAAGGCCGCCTGGTCTTGATCAAAGGTGGATGGCGTGAACGCCCCTCGGCCGTCATGGCTTTGTGTCTCGTCGGGATCGTAGCCAGCGGTCGGCGCACAACCCTCGAAGATCAAGTTCTACATGTAGTCCTTGTCGCCGGCGGCCGGCATTCTGTCGAACAGGTTGCGTGTGCCCGGCAGCACGTCGGCTGGCATCTACCGCGCGCATTTCCTCACGCCTCTGGAAGACGAGCTACCGGCCACCGGTGTGGCATTAAGGTCGATGGGCGCGAGCGCTGGTGTGGAAGGCGCCATGATACGTCTCCAATGTATCTATAATTTTTTATTGTTCCATGCTATTATATTATCTGTTTTGGATGTTTTATATGCATTAATATGTTGTTTTATATTATTTTTAGGACTAACCTAATAATCTAGATACTAGTGTCAGCATCTTTTTTTTTCATGTTTATGACTATTGCATATAAGGAATATTAACGCAGTCCAAACGGAATAAAATCTCTCGAATGATTTTCCTTGGACCAGAAGAAACGTAGAAGACTTGAAGTAGGGGGACGACATCTGCCAGGAGGCCACAAGCCTGCATGGCGCGCCCTAGGGGGTGGCCGCGCCCCCTGGCTTGTGGGTCCCCTACAGGTCTCCTAACCCTATTCTTTGGCCTATATATTCCCAAATATTCCTGTTTCTACAAAGGGAGCCACGGAAATACTTTTACGCCGCCGGGAGCCTCTGTTCTTGTGGGATCCAATTTGGGAGCCTTTTCCGGTAATCTGCCGGAGAAGGAATTGATCATGGAGGGCATGTACATCAACTCCATTGCCCCTCCCATGATGCGTCAGCAGTTCACCACAGACGTACGGGTCCATAGTTAGTAGCTAGATGCCTTCTTCTCTCTCGTTGATCTTCAGTACCATGTTCTTCATGATCTTCATGGAGATCTATCCAATGTAATACTCTTTTATGGTGTATTTGTCGAGATCTGATGAAATGTGAGTTTATGTTCAGGTTATCCATGAATATTATTTGAGTCTCTTGTGAATTCTTATATGCATGATTTCATATGTTTGCAAGTCTCTTCGAATTATTTGTTTGGTTTGGCCAACTAGATTGGTAATTCTTGCAAATGGAGAAGTGCTTAGTTTTGGGTTCAAACTTGCGGTGTCCTCACCCAGTTACATAGTAGGGGTAGCGAGACACGTATTGTATTGTTGCCATCAAGGAAATTTTTTTGGGGGTTTTCATCATATTGCTTGAGTTTATCCTTCTACATCATGTCATCTTACTTAATGCGTTACATTGTTCTTCATGAACTTAATACTCTAGATGCAGGCAGGAGTTGGTTGATGTGTGGAGTAATAGTAGTAGATGCAGAATCATTTCGGTCTATTTGACTCGGACGTGATGCCTATATGCATAATCATTGCCTTGGATATCTTCATAATTATTCGCTTTTCTATCAGTTGCTCGACAGTAATTTGTTCACCCACCGTATTATTTTCCTTTATGAGAGAAGCCTCTAGTGAAACCTATGGTCCCCGAGTCTATTTTTCGTATTATATTTTCAGATCTATAAACCAAAAATACCAAAAATACTTTGATGCAATTTATTTACTTTTGTTTTACTTTCATATCTATCACTATTTTATACCTATCTCTATGAGATCTCATCCTTGCAAATAACCGTGAAGGGATTGACAACTCCTTTATAGCGTTGGGTGCAAGTGTTTGATTATTTGTGTAGGTACTACTATTGGAGCCTTGCTTGTTCCTCCTACTGGATTAATACCTTGGTTCCCAACAAACAGAGAGAAATACTTGTCTACTTCACTCCACCACCCTTTCCTCTTCAAGGGAAAACCAACGCAAGCTCAAGAGGTAGCAAGAAGGATTTCTGGCGCCGTTGCCGGGGAGAATACATAGCAAGATCACGCTTACTGAGTACCCATCGGAAACTCATCTCTTGCATTTACTTTATTTACCATTTGCCTCTCATTTTCCTCTCCCCCAGTGTAACACCCTGGATTTTGCCCATTTCTTTTTCTTTTGATTTTGGTCTGGATTTGCTTTTCTGTGGCTTGGTAGTTTTGGAACCTAAAGGGATCACCCTTGATTTCTCTTCCCTAGTGGCTTGCCAACCTCAAAAACACCCAAGACGTTGCCATTTCCATCTTCAGACAATCCCAATAATCTTTTCCCTAGGAATATTCCTTTTTCCTATTAAAGGAATAACCCTGTTGCTCTGGGTTGTGAAGCAACCCACATTTCTATCTTTCCAAAAATTCCCAGATAATTCTCATAAATCTCGTGGGTCATATCTTCCTCAGATATGACAAAATCCCTTCCTTGCCATGTTCAAAAGTATTCCTCAAATATTCCTTCTCTGATTCTGCCCTATCTGTTAAGTTGTGAAGCAAGTATCCTTCGTATCTGCTTGCTTGCTCTCAAAATTTGTGGGCACTCTTTCCTATCCATATCATTGCCTCATGCCAAAATTCAACCTCATTTGGCTAGTAAATATTTCTTGGAAAATTTCCAAAGTTTGTGATCCACAAGAAGCTTTGTGAAACAATTGCTAGCTAAGAGTATTCAAATGAGTTGAAATTTTGCCATGATCTCAATATGCTCAAATCACGCCTCTCCACCAAATTGGAGCATCACTCCTTCAACCATGTGACCACAACATCAAATATTTGTCTCTAGTCATTATTTTGGATTATGAAGCAACTATACTTTATGCTGCTCCATAATTTCTAAAATTTTACCAGGACATTCTCCTACCTATAAAACATCTCTCAACCAAATTTGAGATCATTTTATCCAGCCATTTCCCCTCAGTAATTTTCGTAAGATTCTGTCTAGTAGGATTTTGTGTGAAGGAAGTACCTTTTTGGTTTATTGAGATGGTATGAAATTTATACAACATCTTAATAATTCTAAATAATTCATCTCCTGCAAGTTTCATCTCCATCCAAGCCAGTATGTGAGTGCCACATCAAAATCTTTGTTCTGGACGAGATTGGGTAGTTGCAAAGCAACTATATTAAATCTTGGTCCTCTTCTTCTCCAACTTCCCAGGATAGTAGTCCTTCCTACCCTAAACCTCCGAGACATGATATTTGGCCCTTATCTCCTCTGTGTTGATCACAGTAATAAGGCCAAGTGTGCTTCAGAAAACTTCCAGTGAAGCCTCCGATCATCTCTTGGTGTCTAATGGTGATTTATCACCACAGTAGGACCCCTCCTTGGAAGGACTCTCTGCTAGACATGGTGTTGCATGCCAGGGTGCACCGCATGCACCAGCTCATGCGGTGACCATGCAGTCGGCGTGCAATAGTCATGCTCTATGCAGTGGAGCCCTCGGCCTCGTTGGTTTCTTCTCTACCTCGACCCCTAGGCATGTCCAACAGCTCCCCCGGGTCGTCCTCTTCCTCCTGGATCCCTCTCCACCTCCAGATTATTCCTCGCCGCGCCGCGACAAGCCCCGCCCCTGTTCTTGCTGTGACCATCGTCGTCGTCTTCTTCCCCGAGCTCTCCCAAGTCTCCCCGAGCCCACCTGAGCCGTCTCCTCCCCTCCGCGAAGCTTCTCGAGGCCACAAGCGTCCAGCCAGCTCACCTGCAAGCTCCAGTGCGTGGTTAGGATCACCATGACGGCCGTCCTCATCTGCTCTCGTCGCCGCTGCTATTTAAGCAGCCCCGAGGTTCCTCGACCTCTCCATCCTCTCCACCCTGCTCCCCTATGCCTCCCCGACCCATCCAACCATCACCGGAGTCCCCCATGCCCTCCAATTGCCGCCATGGCCATCGTCGACCTCCGCCTAAATTCCAGCAAGCCGGAGCTCCTATCGCCCTCATTTCTTCACCAAAAGAGGCATCGAAGCCCGACAAAGCTCCCCATCTCCTCGGTTCATCCTTAGTACGCCGGTATGCTCGAGGCCAGACTTGGCCGATGGCCTCCACCACGGGTGCCAATGCCGTCGCCGCCTCGGCCCTCCCCGGCGTCCGCGTTCAGCCGGAATTTACGCGACGCTCCTCCCCGAGCCCGTTGGTACCTGCAGCTCTGTCGGAGGTGGCCCGAGTCGCCGGAACGACCGTCGGCACCGACGGCCCTCCTCTACACTGCGTGCAGCGTCGGGAGGAAGAAGAAGGAGGAGCGGAGGAGAGAGAAGAGGGACCCGACAGGTGGCCCCCGACCCCACCTGTCGGTGAGAGAGAGCCTGCCAGTGTGGATAAGTGGAGGTGCCAGCCGACCGGTACATTTCGCCCTCTGGGAAGCGTATTTCTCAGAAGGCGCCAATGGATGTGCTCTCAGGGACCCGATTGCAAATATTTTTATTGCATATTGGTCCCTAAACTTCGTCTAGACATGTCTTTGCATCCGTGACTCCGATTCCGGTGATTCCAAAGCCCACATCTTCGTCTCGTCGAGCCCGTCATGTTGGTACAATTTTCACTATGTGATCACACAGTGGAAATGACCATGTTGCCCTTGCCCGTAAACAACTCCTCTAAGAGAGAACTGCTTCCGGCAATTCCTTCCGCAAGCTTCTCGGACTTCTTCCCGGTGGTTCCTTCACCCCCAAGCAAGCCACAACTCTCATTTGCATAATTACAATGCAATATCATAGTTTAACCGGTTACTCTAATCACAATTATAATTATTCATAATATGGATTAGGTTATGCAATGTTTGAGTAAACTCTCGAATAGGTGACTATCATAGTGAGTATGGGATTGTTAGTGACTAGTGTCTTACACACTAGTCGATGCCATGATGTTGAGATTACTGTCGATGATTACTTTGGGTTTCATCCGGCAGTTTGTGGATATGAATCGTTAGCAGTGGCTTGAGCTTATTGGTTAGTAGATTACTATGATATCGGAGTGTCAGCTATGACCAAAATATTATTTGGGGATAAGATCCTTAGTTGGTTGATCGAGAGTCACCTGTCAGGGCTTATCCGTGCAGCCACATTTGCCGGTATGGGACGGCCTCCATTTGGGCATCATGCTGACAAGTCTTGGTGTCCATCTTGAGGATATACGCTGAAGGTTTTGAGTAAGATTACAAGAGTTGGTGTCACCGGAGTACGGTGAGAGTAGCCTGGTATAGTTATATTTCACTACCCCTTTAGTGATAATAAATCTTTACCGAATCTTGATTGCTATGATGTTATCTTGCCTTAATGCTAATGTTTGTTGTGAGCTTGCGAGTACATTCAAACTACTCACTGATAACCCACAAGTATAGGGGATCAATTGTAGCCTTTCTTGATAAGTAAGAGTGTCGAACCCAACGAGGAGCTAAAGGTAGGACAAATATTCCCTCAAGTTCTATCGACCACCAATACAACTCTACCCACACTTTACGTTCACTTTACCTAGAACAAGTATGAAACTAGAAGTACTTTGTAGGAGTGATAGGATAGGCTTGCAAGAAAAGAAAGAACATGTAAATAAAAACTAGGTGCTGGTTAGATAAAGAAACAATTACGTTAGTTTAACGAGTGTGGAAAAGTGGTGGTAGGAGTTGCGGAATTGTCCCTAAGCAATTGAATACGTTACTAGACCGATAGCAAGTTTTATGTGGGAGAGGACACTGCTAGCATGTCATCCCTTACTTGGAATTCTATGCACTTATGATTGGAACTATTAGCAAGCATCCACAACTACTAACGTTCATTAAGGTAAAACCCAACCATAGCAATAAGATATATTGGTCCCCCTTCAATCCCATATGAATCAATTTCTATGCTAGGCTGAAGCTTCTGTCACCCTTCCATCAAATACATAGTCCTATCAACATACTACCAACCCTATAGTGTGATCCACGCGCGCGCTCATATGATGGGCACCAAAGGACACCAACATAACCACAAGCAAATTAAACCAATCATAGCAATTCATCAATCACCGATAGGACAACGAAAATCTACTTAGACATCATAGGATGGCAACACATCATTGGATAATAATATGAAGCATAAAGCACCATGTTCAAGTAGAGGGTACAACGGGTTGCGGGAGAGTGGACCGCTGAATATAGATGGGGGAAGGTGATGGAGGTGTTGGTGAAGATGACGGAGGTGTTGGTGTAGATCACCGTCACACGATGATGTCCCGGGCGGCGTTCCGGCGCTGCCGAGAGAGAGGGGGAGAGAGCCCCCCTTCTTCTTATTCCTTGACCTCCTCCCTAGATGGGAGAAGGGTTTCCCCTCTGGTCCATGGTCTCCATGGCAGAGGAAGGGCGAGAGCCCCTCCGAGATTTGATCTCTCTCTCTGCGTCCTTCTGTTTCTGCGCTCCCAGATTCTGGCTTTCACCGTTTCTTAAATTTCCGGAGATCCGTAACTCCGATTGGGCTGAAATTTTAACACGATTTTCTTCTGGATATTATCTTTCTTGCGGCGAATGAAGGCCCCAACCGCCTTAGGCATTGGTCACAAGCTTGCCAGCCGCGACCTACGGGGGCCACGCCTCCTGGGCTTGTGACCTCCTCGGGCATCGTTTCGCGTAGATTCTTCTTCCCAAAAATCATAAATATTCCAAAAAAAATCCACGTAGGTTTTTTTATTGCGTTTGGACTTCGTTTGGTATGGATAATCTGTGAAAAAAAAATGCAACAAATAGGAACTGGCACTGGGCACTGGATCAATATGTTAGTCGCAAAAATAGTATAAAAAGTTGCCAAAAGTATATGAAAGTTGTAGAATATTGGCATGAAACAATCAAAAATTATAGATACGACGGAGACGTATCAGCAACCCCAAGCTTAATTCCTGCTCGTCCTCGAGTAGGTAAATGATAAAAAAAAGATAATTTTTTATGTGGAATGCTACCTAGCATAATCTTGATCACATAATCTAACCATGGCATGAATACTAAAACATGAGTGATTCGAAGCAATAGTCTATCATTTGACATAAAGACAATAATATTTCAAGCATTCTAACAAAGCAATCATGTCTTCTCAAAATATCATGGTCAAATAAAGTTATCCCTACAAAATCATATAGTCTAGCTATGCTCCATCTTCCCCACACAACGTATTTAAATCATGCACAACCCCGGTTTTAGCCAAGAAATTGTTTCATACTTTAGTGTTCTCAAACTATTTCAACTTTCACGCAATACATGAGCGTGAGCCATGGACATAACACTACAGGTGGAATAGAATATGGTGGTTGTGGAGAAGGCAAAAAGGAGGAAATAGTCTCACATCAACTAGGCGTATCAACGGGCTATGGAGATGCCCATCAATAGATATCAATGTGAGTGAGTAGGGATTGCCATGCAACAGATGCACAAGAGCTATAAGTGTATGAGAGTTGAAAAAGAACTAGTGGGTGTGCATCCAACTCGCTTACTCACGAAGACCTAGGGCAATTTGAGGAAGCCCATCATTGGAATATACAAGCCAAGTTCTATAATGAAAATTTCCCACTAGTATATGAAAGTGACAACATAGGAGACTCTCTATCATGAAGATCATGGTGCTACTTTGAAGCACAAGTGTGGTAAAGGATAGTAGCATTGTCCCTTCTCTCTTTTCTCTCATTTTTTTTTTATTTTCCCCATTTTTTTGGTGGGCTTCTTTGGCCTCTCTTTTTTAATTGGGCTTCATTGGCCTCTTTTATTACTTCCTCACATGGGACAATGCTCTAATAATGATGATCATCACACTTTTATTTACTTACAACTCGATATTTAGAACAAAAAATGACTATATGAATGCCTCCAGCGGTGTACCGGGATGTGCAATGATCTAGCGTAGAAATGACATCAAAAAAGGACAAGCCATGAAAACATCATGCTAGCTATCTTACGATCATGCAAAGCAATATGACAATGATGGTGCGTGTCATAATAAACGGAACGATGGAAGTTGCATGGAAATATATCTCAGAATGGCTATGGAAATGCCATAATAGGTAGGTATGGTGGCTGTTTTGAGGAAGTGTATATGGTGGGTGTAATGCACCGGCGAAAGTTGCGCGGTACTAGAGAGGCTAGCAATGGTGGAAGGGTGAGAGTGTGTATTATCCATGGACTCAACATTAGTCATAAATAACTCACATACTTATTGCAAAAGTCTATTAGTCATCAAAACAAGGTAATACACGCATGCTCCTAGGGGAAAGGTTGGTAGGAGTTAACCATCGCACGATCTCGACCTCCATAGAAAGGATGACAATCAATAAATAAATCATGCTCCGACTTCGTCACATAACGATTCACCATACGTGCATGCTACGAGAATCACAAACCTTAACACAAGTATTTCTACGAATACACAATTACTCACTAGCATGACTCTAATATCACATCTTCATGTCGCAAAACTATTGCAAGGAATCAAACATATCATATTCAGTGATCTACAAGTTTTATGTAGGATTTTATGACTAACCACGTGAATGACCAACTCCTATTAACTCTCTAAATAGGTATAAGTGAAGCATGAGAGTTTAATTCTTTCTACAAAAGATATGCCCCGCTCTAACAAATATAAGTGAAGCAAAAGAGCATTCTAAAATGGCGGTTTTCTATGTGTAGGGAAACATGCAATCCAAACTTCAAATGATATAAGTGAAGCACATGAAGCATTCTATAAAGCCATACTCAAAAGATATAAGTGAAGTGCAAAGATCATTCTATAAATAAACCAAGGACTATCTCATACCAGCATGGTCTGTAAAAGAAAAAGTAAAAATAAACACAAAAGACGGTCCAAGCATTTGCACATATATGTGACGAATAAAAATATAGCTCTGAGTAAAATTACCGATAGATTGTAG